>NC_029780.3:19129596-19129883 GCF_000817695.3 Arachis duranensis | reverse complement strand
TATGCTCTGTCACAGCACGGCTAATCATCTGTCGGTTCTCAATCAGGCTGGAGTAGAATCCCTTGATTCTTTTGCGTTTGTCATCATGCCCAGCCTTCAGGAGTTTGAAGCTCGTCACAGTCATTCAATACCAGAATCCTACTCGGAATACCACAGACAAGGTTAGACTTTTCGGATCCCCATGAATGCTGCCATCTATCTAGCTTATACTACGAAGATTCTGTTGGGGAATCTAAGAGATATGCGCCCGGCCTAGAGTAGAACGGAAGTGGTTGTCAGTCACGCAC
>NC_029780.3:19129125-19129442 GCF_000817695.3 Arachis duranensis | reverse complement strand
TAATTGTATTGAAACTTGAGGTACAGCAGAGCTCCACACCCTTAATCTATGGTGTGTAGAAACTCCACCGTTGAAAATACATAAGTGAAAGGTTCAGGCATGGCCGAATGGCCAGCCCCCAAAAGTGGTCACAAGAGACCGAATGGTCAAAAGAAGACTCTGAATACAATAGTAAAATGTTCTATTTATACTAAACTAGCTACTAGGATTTACATGAGTAAGTAATTGATGCATAAATCCACTTCCGGAGCCCACTTGGTGTATGCTTGGGCTGAGCTTGATCTATCCATGAGCTGAGGCTTTTCTTGGAGTTGAAC
>NC_029780.3:19128267-19129076 GCF_000817695.3 Arachis duranensis | reverse complement strand
GGTCGTGACGTGTTTCTGGCGTTTAACTCCAGACAGCAGCGTGTACTTGGCGTTCAACGCCAAGTTACGTCGTCAATTCCCGAATAAAGTATGGACTATTATATATTGCTGGAAAGCTCTAGATGTCTACTTTCTAACGCCGTTGAGAGCGTGCCATTTGGAGTTCTGTAGCTCCAGAAAATCCATTTCGAGTGCAGGGAGGTCAGATTCCAACAGCATCAGCAGTCCTTTTGTCAGCCTTTTTCAGAGTTTTGCTCAAGTCCCTCAATTTCAGTAAGAAATTACCTGAAATTACAGAAAAACACACAAACTCATAGTAAAGTCCAGAAATGTGAATTTAACATAAAAACTAATGAAAACATCCCTAAAAGTAGCTTGAACTTACTAAAAACTACATAAAAACAATGCCAAAAAGCATATAAATTATCCGCTCATCACAACACCAAACTTAAATTGTTGCTTGTCCCCAAGCAACTGAAAATCAATTAGGATAAAAAGAAGAGAATATACTGTGAATTCCAAAATATCAATGAATATTAATTATAATTAGATGAGCGGGACTTGCAGCTTTTTGCTTCTGAACAGTTTTGGCATCTCACTTTTTCCTTTGAAGTTTTGAATGATTGGCTTCTCTAGGAACTTAGAATTTCGGATAGTGTTATTGACTTTCCTAGTTTAGCATGTTGATTCTTGAACACAGCTACTTATGAGTCTTGGCCGTGGCCCTAAGCATTTTGTTTTCCAGTTTTACCACCGGATACATAAATGCCACAGACACATAACTGGGTGAACCTTTTCAGATTGTGACT
>NC_029780.3:19126324-19128153 GCF_000817695.3 Arachis duranensis | reverse complement strand
TGGTTAGGGACAGCTTGATTTAGCCGCTTAGGCCTGGATTTGATTTCCTTAGGCCCTTCTATCCATTGATGCTCAAAGCCTTGGATCCTTTTTACCCTTGCCTTTTGGTTTTAAGGGCTATTGGCTTTTTCTGCTTGCTTTTTCTTCTTTTTTTTTTCGCAAGCTTCTTCTTTTTCACTGCTTTTTCTTGCTTCAAGAATCAATTTCATGATTTTTCAGATCATCAATAACATTTCTCTTTGTTCATCATTCTTTCAAGAGCCAACAATTTTAACATAACAAGATCAAAATTATGCACTGTTCAAGCATTCATTCAGAAAACAAAAAGTATTGTCACCACATCAATATAATTAAACTAAATTCAAGGATAAATTCGAAATTCATGTACTTCTTGTTCTTTTGAATTAAAACATATTTCATTTAAGAGAGGTGAAGGATTAATGGATTTTATTCATAGCTTTAAAACATGGTTACTACATACTAATGATCATGAAGTAGAGACACAAAACATAGATAAACATACAACATAAAAAAACAAAAAGCAGAAAGAAATAAGAACAAGGAATGAATCCACCTTTAGTGGCGTCTTCTTCTTGAAGGACCAACAATGTTCTTAAGCTCTTCTATGTCCTTTCCTTGCCTTTGTTGCTCCTCCCTCATTGCTCTTTGATCTTCTCTTATTTCATGGAGAATGATGGAATGCTCATGATGTTCCACCCTTAATTGTTCCACATTGTAGCTCAAATCTTATAAGGAAGTGTTGATTTTTTCCCAATAGTTGTTGGGAGGAAAGTACATCCCTTGAGGCATCTCAGGGATTTCTTGATGATGAGCTTCCTCATGCATCTCTTGAGAACTGTGGATGGTCTCTCTTGCTTGCTCCATCCTCTTCTTGGTGATGGGCTTATCTTCCTCAATGGGAATGTCTCCTTCTATGATAACTCCAGCTGAGTAACATAGATGGCAAATAAGGTGAGAAAAAGCTAGCCTAGCCGTGGTGGAGGGCTTTTCGGCTATTTTGTAGAATTCATTGGAGATGACTTCATGAACTTCTACTTCCTCTCCAATTATGATGCTATGAATCATGATGGCCCGATCCACAGTAACTTCAGATCGGTTGCTAGTGGGAATGATGGAGCATTGAATGAACTCCAACCATCCTCTAGCTACAGGCTTGAGGTCCAGTCTTCTTAGTTGGACTGGCTTACCTTTGGAGTCTCTCTTCCATTGAGCTCCTTCCACACATATGTCCATAAGGACTTGGTCCAACCTATGATTAAAGTTGACCCTTCTAGTGTAGGGGCGTACATCTCCTTGCATCATGGGCAAGTGGAACGCCAACCTCACATTTTCCGGACTAAAATCTAAGTATTTCCCCTGAACCATTGTGAGATAATTCTTTGGACTCGGGTTCATACTTTGATCATGGTTCCTAGTGATCCATGCATTGGCATAGAACTCTTGAACCATTAAGATTCCGACTTGTTGCATGGGGTTGGTTAGGACTTCCCAACCTCTTCTTCGGATCTCATGTCGGATCTCCAGATTCTCATTTTTCTTGAGCTTGAAAGGGACCTCAGGGATCACCTTCTTCTTTGCCACAACATCATAGAAGTGGTCTTGATGGCTCTTGGAGATGAATCTTTCCATCTCCCATGCCTCAGAGGTGGAAGCTTTTGTCTTCCCTTTTCCTTTTCTAGAGGATTCTCCGGCCTTAGGTGCCATTGATGGTAGTGGAAAACAAAAAAGATTGTGCTTTGACCACACCAAACTTAAAATATTGCTCATCCTCGAGCAATAGAAGAAAGAAGAGAAGAAGAAGAAGAAGA
>NC_029780.3:19123942-19124940 GCF_000817695.3 Arachis duranensis | reverse complement strand
TATATGAGCCTCAGATTCCTTTGGATCCTTAATAGGAAACTCCTTCTTGCTTGAGAGACGTCCCAGGAGGTCTTCCTCACTAGGATTTTCGTCCTCCTCCTCCCTTGTGCATTCGGCCATGTTGATTATATCAATGGCCTTGCACTCTCCTTTTGGATTCTCTTTTGTATTGCTTGGGAGATTACTAGGAGGAGTTTCAGTGACTTTCTTACTCAGCTGGCCCACTTGTGCCTCCAGATTTCTGATGGAGGATCTAGTTTCACTCATGAAACTGAAAGTGGCCTTTGACAGATCAGAGACTATATTGGCTAAATTAGAAGTGCTTTGTTCAGTATTCTCTTTCTGTTGCTGAGAAGATGATGGAAAAGGCTTGCTATTGCTCAGCCTATTGCGTCCACCATTGTTAAAGCCTTGTTGAGGCTTTTGTTGATCTTTCCATGAGAAATTTGGATGATTTCTCCATGATGAATTATAGGTGTTTCTATAAGGTTCACCCATGTAATTAACCTCTGCCATGGCAGGGTTCTCAGGATCATAAGCTTCTTCAGAAGCTGCCTCTTTAGTACTGTTGGATGCATGTTGCCATCCATTCAGATTTTGAGAAATAATGTTGACCTGTTGAGTCAACACCTTGTTCTGAGCCAATATGGCATTCAGAGCATCAATTTCAAGAACTCCTTTCTTCTGAGGTATCCCATTATTCACGGAATTCCTCTCAGAAGTGTACATGAATTGGTTGTTTGCAACCATGTCAATGAGTTCTTGAGCCTCTTCAGGCATTTTCTTTAGGTGAATAGATCCATCTGCAGAATGGTCCAATGACATTTTCGAAAATTCAGATAGACCATAATAGAATATATGTAATATGGTCCATTCTGAAAACATGTCAGATGGACATCTTTTGGTCAACTGCTTGTATCTTTCCCAAGCTTCATAGAGGGATTCACAATTTTTTTGTTTGAAGGTTTGAACATCCACTCTCAGCTTGCTCAACTTTT
>NC_029780.3:19122747-19123649 GCF_000817695.3 Arachis duranensis | reverse complement strand
TTGCATTAAGGCAACTAGCTGAGGTTTCAGTTGGCTCCAATGGCAGGAATGGAGATGCTTCTTCCATCAAATTTGGACGTTGGCTTTGTGAAGTCACCAAGCATTCTCCTTACATTATTATTATTTTCGGCTGCCATCTCCTTCTCTTGTTTGAAAATTTCTGAAAGGTTGTTTCTGGATTGTTGTAGTTTATCTTCTCTTAGTTTTCTTTTTAGAGTCCTTTCAGGTTCAGGATCAATTTCAACAAGAGTGCCTTTTTCCCTGTTCCTACTCATATGAAAGAGAAGAAAACAAGAAAAGAAGAGGAATCCTCTATGTTACAGTATAGAGATTCCTTTGTGTTAGTAGAAGAAGAAAGGGGAGAAGAGTGAGGAAGAATGGGTTCGGATTTTTTTCAGATGAAGAGAGGTGAAGAGAAGTGTTAGTAATTAAATAATTAAATAGAATAAGAAAAGAGAGGGAGAATTTCAAAAATAATTTTGAAAAAGGGGTTAGTGATTTTCGAAAATTAAAGATAAGATATAATTAAAATTAAAAATTAAAACAATTAAAAAGAATTTTTGAAAAAGAGAGAGGTATTTTCGAAAATTAGAGAGGGATAGGTAGTTAGTTGGTTTTGAAAAAGATAAGAAACAAACAAAAAGTCAAATAATTAGTTGAAAAAGATATTAAAATCAAATTTGAAAAGATAAGAAGATAAAATGTTAGATAAGATATTTTGAAATCAAATTTTTGAAAAAGATATGATTTTGAAAAAGATAAGATAAAAGATAAAAAGACTTAATTCAAAAATTTAAAATTACTTACTTCACTAACAAGAAACTACAAGATAAGATTCTAGAACTTAAAGATTGAACCTTTCTTAACAATAAAGTAACAAACTTCAAATTTTTGAATCACTT
>NC_029780.3:19121506-19122638 GCF_000817695.3 Arachis duranensis | reverse complement strand
ATTTTAAAAATTTTTGACTAAGTCAACTCAAATTTTCGAAAATTATGAGAAAAATAAGGAAAAGATATTTTTTTGATTTTTGAATTTTTAAAGATGAGAGAGAAAAACATAAAAATGACCCAAAACTTGAAAATTTTGGATCAAACACATAATGCATGCAAGAACACTATGAATGTCAAGATGAACACCAAGAACACTTTGAAGATCATGATGAACATCAAGAAGATAATTTTGAAAAATTTTAATGCAAAGAAAACATGCAAGACACCAAACTTAGAAATCTTTAATGCATGGACTCTAACAAACGAAAAATGCACATGAAAAACAACAAACAACACAAAACAAGAAAACATCAAGATCAAACAAGAATACTTACCAAGAACAACTTGAAGATCATGAAGAACACTATGAATGCATGAAATTTTCGAAAAATGCAAGAAAAATTTTTAAAGCATGCAATTGACACCAAACTTAAAAATTGACTCAAAACTCAAACAAGAAACACAAAATATTTTTTATTTTTATGATTTTATAATTTTTTTGGATTTTTGTTTATTTTTTTCGAAAACAAAGTTTGGAAAAACGAAAAAGAAAAGAAAAATTTTGAAAAATATTTTTGAAAAGAAAATTACCTAATCTGAGCAACAAGATGAACCGTCAGTTGTCCATACTCGAACAATCCCCGGCAACGGCGCCAAAAACTTGGTGGACGAAATTGTGATCCTCTTTGTATTTGCATGAGATTTAAAAATTGGCTCTATTGGAATTTATGATCACAACTTCATTCAACTTAACCAGCAAGTGTACTGGGTCATCCAAGTAATACCTTACGTGAGTAAGGGTCGATCCCACAGAGATTGTTGGTATGAAGCAAGCTATGGTCACCTTGTAAATCTCAGTTAGGCAGATTAAATGGTTATGGGTTTCGAAAATTAATAATAAACAGAAAATAAAAGGGATAGAAATACTTATGTAAATTAATAGTGGGAATTTCAGATAGGCGTGTGGAGATGTTGTGCTCCTCTCGGATCTCTATTTTCTTATTACATTAATCCAATCCTTCTTACTCCTTTCCATAACAAGCTGTATGTAAGGCATCACCATCATCAATGGCTACTTTTAATCCTCTCGG
>NC_029780.3:19108761-19121100 GCF_000817695.3 Arachis duranensis | reverse complement strand
TGAGGCTTCTTTTGGAGTTGAACGCCGAGTTATAACGTGTTTTGGGCGTTCAACTCCGGGTCGTGACGTGTTTCTAGCGTTTAACTCCAGACAGCAGCGTGTACTTGGCGTTCAACGCCAAGTTACGTCGTCAATTCCCGAATAAAGTATGAACTATTATATATTGCTGGAAAGCTCTGGATGTCTACTTTTCAACGCCATTGAGAGCGCGCCATTTGGAGTTGTGTAACTCTAGAAAATCCATTTCGAGTGCAGGGAGGTCAGATTCCAACAGCATCAGCAGTCCTTTTGTCAGCCTTTTTCAGAGTTTTGCTCAAGTCCCTCAATTTCAGTCAGAAATTACCTGAAATTACAGAAAAACACACAAACTCATAGTAAAGTCCAGAAATGTGAATTTAACATAAAAACTAATGAAAACATCCCTAAAAGTAGCTTGAACTTACTAAAAACTACCTAAAAACAATGCCAAAAAGCATATAAATTATCCGCTCATCAGGCAATCAAGGTGGATTAACTTCAAAGGATCCAAATTAATTTGGATACCTAAGGTTGATTGTAATCTTATGAAGATTTGCCTAGCATCCAAGAAAAAAGAAAGATATGTGGTACTTGGATAGTGGGTGTTCTAGGCACATGATTGGAAGGTCAACATTCTTCATCAAATTAAACAAGTATGATGGAGGTTGTGACCTTTGGAGATGATGAAAAAGGTAAAATTGTGCATATTGAAAAAGTAGGTAACAATCACTCTACTTTCATTGATGATGTCTTTTTGGTTAATGGTTTAAGGCATAATCTTTTGAGCATAAGTCAATTGTGTGATTTGAGTTATTTGGTGACTTTTAAAAGATTGGAATGTTGTGTTGTAAATGAAAAGACCAATGATGTATTGTTTATAGCTAAGCGTTGTGATAATGTGTATGGACTTACACTTGATGAACTAAAGGATCAAAATGTAGCTTATTTTCACTCAAAAAAATCTGAAAAGTGGCTATAGCACAAGAGATTGGGTCATGCTAGTATGTTTCAAATAAACAAGCTTGTCAAGAAAGGATTAGTAAGAGGTCTTCCTTTGATAAAATTTGACAAAGACACCACTTGTGATGCTTGTCAAATGGAAAAACAAACAAAGAGTTCATTTAAATCAAAGGAAGGCATCTCAATTAAAAGACTGCTTGAATTGCTATATATTGATTTATTTGGTCTAACAAAAACAAAGCTTAGGTGGTAAATGTTATGGTTTGGTAATTGTGGATGACTATAATAGGTTTGGTTGGGTTTTATTTCTTGCACACAAAAATGAAGCCTTTTCAGCTTTTGAGATTTTTAGCAAGAAAATTCAAAATGAAAAGGATTTAAAGATTGCATCAATAAGAAGTGATCATGGAATTGAATTTGAAAACTATTTATTTGAATTCTTTTGTGTGAAATTTGGAATATCACACAATTTCTCTTGTCCAAGAACACCACAACAAAATGGTGTTGTTGAAAGAAGAAACAGAAGCATTCAAGAAATGACAAGAGCCATGCTTTGTGAAAGTAATGTTCCAAAATTTCTTTGGCTGGAAGCCGTTAACATAGCTTGCCATATTTTAAACAGAACAATCATAAGAAAATTTTTGAAGAAAACTACTTATGAAGTTTTGAAAGGTCAACCACCAAACTTGAACTATTTACATATCTTTGGATGCAAATATTTTGTCTTAAATAATAAAGAAAACTTGGGTAAATTTGATCCAAAGGCAGAAGAATGTATATTTGTAGGATATTTCACAACTAGCAAAGCCTATAGAGTTTATCATCAAGATGCTAGAATAATAGAGGAGTCTATACATGTTACTTTTTGTGACACTAACTTGATTCAAAGTATTTTAGAAGATTGTGATGTAGGAAATCAAGTTTAGGACAAATATGGAGAATCTCAAAATCAAGAGAAAGAAATTCTGAACAAAATGAATCAGAAACTGGAACTGCAGAAAATTCTGCAGGAGACAATTCTATTTTGTCTCATGAATCTGGTGAAGATTCTGAAACCACCAGATCGTTGAATCTTTTAGTGACCAAATCTACTTCTAAGTCTACAAGACCTCGTGAATGGAGATTCTAAAAGAACTATCCACAGGAGTTTGTCATTGGAGATGTCTCACAAGGTGTCAAAACTCGTTCTTCTACTAGAAAAGTAAATGAAGAAACAAACATTGCTTTTTTTTCTCTCAAATGGAGCCTTAAAACATCAAGGAAGATTTTGATGACCCATCTTGGGTAAAGACCATGGAGGAAGAGCTTCATGAGTTTGAAAAGAACCAAGTTTGGACATTAGTTCCAAAGCCAAGTGACAAGAAAGTAACAGGCACCAAGTGGATATTTCGGAACAAGCTAGGAGAGAATGATAGCGTTGCTAGAAACAAAGCAAGACTCGTGGCACAAGCATATGACCAAGAGGAAGGGATAGACTTTGATGAATCATTTGCACCAGTTGCCCGAACGGAAGCCATAAGACTTCTTCCAGCCTATGCTGCTCATTGTGATTTTAAATTATATCAAATGGATGTGAAATGTGCTTTTCTAAATGGTGTAATAGATAGAGAAGTGTATGTGGCACAGCCACCTGGTTTTGAAAATGAGAAATTTCCTATCATGTTTTCAAACTCTCAAAAGCTCTCTATGGGGTTGAGACAAGCACCTAGGGCTTGGTATGAAAGACTTATCTCTTTTCTTTTGAAAAATAGTTTTCAAAAAGGCACCACAGACACTACTCTATTTATTAAGAATTCTAATGATTTTTTCATTCTAGTCCAAATTTATGTTGATGACATTATTTTTGGATTAGCTAATGAGACCCTTTGTACTAAATTTGGAAAGCTCATGACAAGCGAATTTGACATGAGTATGATGGGTGAACTTAACTTTTTCCTTGGGCTATAAATTAAGCAAACTGAAAATGGTATTTTTATTCATCAAGAAAAGTATACCAAGAAACTAGTTAAGAAATTTGGTATGGAAAATGCCAAACCCATGGGAACTCCCATGCACCCTAACTCTAAATTAGAAAAGGGAGAAACTGAGAAAGATGTTGATGAGACTAGGTACAAAGGAATGATTGAATCTCTTATGTACCTAACTTCTTCTAGACCTGACATTGTGCAAAATATTAAAATGTGTTCAAGATTCCAATCAAAACTAAAAGAATCACATCTTTCAGCAGTTAAAAGAATCATTAGATATGTTCATGGCACATCCAATTTTGGTTTATGGTGCCCTAAAATTGATGAGTTTTCTGCACTTGGTTATTGTGATGTAGATTTTACTGGAGATAGAGTGGATAGAAGGGGCACATCAGGCATATGTTGTTTCCTTGGAAAGTCTCTAAATGTATGGTCAAGTTAGAAGCAGTCCATAGTAGCGTTGTCCACTACATAGGCTGAGTATATTTCTACTTCTTCATGTTGTTCTCAACTTATTTGGTTGAAAACATAACTTGCTGATTATAATTTAAATGCTGAAAATATTTTCTTGTTATGTGATAACATGAGCGCCATCAATAATTCCAAAAATCCAGTTTTGTACTCTAGAACTAAACATATTGAGGTGAGATTTCACCCAATAAGAGAACATGTTCAAAAGGAGAATATTAGCATTCAATTTGTTAAATCACAAGATCAATTTGTAGATAACCTCTAGCTGAAGACAGATTTTGCAAGCTTAGAACTAATCTAGGGATTTTAAGTCATGATTCATTGTTTGCGCATTGCTGATGTGTTTGTTGAAGTTTTTGTCTCTCGGGTTGGGATGAGACAATTCTGGGTGAAACGAAGAACCATCTTTCTAAACTTCATCTTCTGGGATCTAATGCATGTGCTAAATCATCTGGGATAACCCTTAAATTCAGAATTTGAGTAATCCAATATATTTTTTTAAACTCAACAACCCCTGGGTCCAAATGAGTGTTACATTGTCCACATGTTAATTTTATTTTGTCTTTTAGTAAAAAGGTTTAAATTTTAAATTAATTTATTTTTTAATGAAAGAAAATCATATTTTTGTGATGTCAAGTCTTTTCAAAGTCTAGTCATAGGTGATGCAGTTGTATGGTTTCAAAAAATCTTCTTTTGTGTGGCAGTTACCAAACCTCTCTCCTCATAAAGCCTTCCACTAACCCCTCGTTTCTTCCCCACTACCATTAGTGCTCCTCTTCTTTCGAAACCAGGGTTCAACCAAATGTGAAAGAAAACTATTCTTCAAAGGCCTCCTTGTGAAAAGGTTCTCAAGCTCCCAGCAAAAATGAAACCCTCTACACGCTCTCAAAACCACACCTTTACACCTTCTCCTTCTCCACCTACATCTCCTCCTCGAACAGATTGCATGACTCAAACAAAGAATCCTTCGAGGTCTCCTTCCTCCTTCAAGCCAACCGCTCCATCCAGCGCTCCTTCCAAGCCCAGCACTTCAAAAGGGAAGCGTCCCGCTGCTAAGGAACCAGTGCCTGAACCTACCAGACCTAAACCTAGGTCTGCTCCTTCTCGTCCTCATAGAGGTAAATCTCGCATTTCTCTCAAAACTATTAAAGAGCCTTCCATTGACCTTTTTGCACACAAATCACACTTCATGACCTCCCACTCAAATTACAATCCTCATCGTTTTTGATCTGCCATGAATAATGATTTCTATGAGGGTGTTATTGCTCACTGTACCTTATGCCCCACCTTTCTAGTTGATTTACCAAATCTGAAAAAGAAAGGTTTTGCATTTGCTGAAAATCTTGAATTTCTTGACTGGAACCATATTTTTAAAATAAAAAAACCACTTTACCCAGTTTTAGTCAAGGAATTTTATGCAAATATGACTTATCAAGAGGGCAGTGTTTATTCCTATGTAAAAGGTCGTGACATAGTACTGAACAATGAAACTGTTCCAAGAGTTACCTGAAACGCTGAGGTCGGTCTTGAACGGGATGTCCAAGTCCAGTCTAGTTGACAGCGTCCGACTTGTTTATGTTGAGGTACCGCCTGCTTTGGTTCCTCGTGAGGAGGTTGGTGGTGGTACCTGGGGACTCCAGTGTATTTATAGTAGAATAGATGACCTCCCTTAGGGAGAGGATCTTTATCTTATCTGATATCTTCTGGTAGAATCTTATCTTTGCGCAATTGCCTTTTGGGAGGCGGTGACTTCGTCGTATTGGGCCTTTATCAGGCCTATTTGTGGATATCCGACCTCTTTAGAGCGGTCGGATAGTGGGAGCGTGGCCTACCTTTATAGGTCGGCCCTTTGTTCTCATTAACCCTAGACCGGGTTCTTGGGTCAGGATATGAATAGAAACCATCAGTGATTAATTGAAAAACACTGATGTTGGTGCTTGCGCATACACCTCGGGTAAGTGGGATGAAGGGGTAGGTCTCTCTTACAATGATGCTCTGGCCTATGTATGTGAACACATTTCTTTGATTGATGGAATCATTCCAACTCACAAAGCCCTGGGTTACACAAATGCTTAGTTGCACCGCATAGTGAACTATATCATCTTTCTTCAGAGTGGCTCACATCAAAGGGTGTCTAACACTGATACTCTAGTTTTGTATGCTATTCTCACAAAAACAGAAATCTCTTTTGCATATTTAATGGTAAGGTATATGTTTGATAGCGTTAGAAGATAGAAGGATAAAGCTCTTCCTTATGGCATGTTCTTAACCTATATTTTTGAATATTTTGGTGTTGACTTGTCAAATGAGACATATGAAAATAGATACTCATATCTAAAAGGAGATGGTTCAGTGAAACAGCAGAAAAAGGGGACCAACTCGAACTAAAAGGGTGGTTCTTGATGATGATGACTATGAACCAGAAGAATCCCCTCCTCCATCTGCCTTGAGTACTTCAGCCTCCATTGGACACAAAACTATTCTGTATGAAGTTGTTAAAGATGTGGTACAAGAGTTTGTTTCTCAGTCAAACCATATGATTGCTATGAGTAAAGAGCAAAGGAAACTAGCCACCAAGCATGAAAACTTCCTCAGGAAATCCAGAGATAGAGTAGCAGTATTCTTGAAATTCATTGATAATCTCCAAGAGGATGACAATGCTGCCACCGATCCTGAAGAAGATGCTGGTTCTGAAGAGGATGGTTTGGATGCCTGAAATTGTCTCATAATGCTGCCGCCCTGTGTTTACTTTTGTCTCATAAAAACTGTTGTTGTTTACTTTGGGACTTCTCTGTGTTTTGTTTCAAATGACTGTAAATTGTTAAACCATTGTTACCTTTCATTTCAGCTGTTCAGATGTTTGAACTTTACTCTAACATTTTGTTGTAGGTTTGACATTTGGTTTAATTTCCTTCCTTAGCTTGATGACAAAAGGAGGAGGAGTAGTAATAGTAGCAGATGTAGCAGATTGCATGTGTTATGTTGTGTGCTATGTGTAAGGTGTATATGTTGCATGTATCTCTGTTTTGGATGTTTGTTGCTCTATTTTGTTCAGATTTTGCCCTATTTTATTTGGTATTGGGCAGGATTTTTAGTTGATGGTTGTATATAATCCATTAGTTAAGTTGAATTGAGTGTAATATATCATTGTGTTCTCTATAAGAATATGTAAACAGGAAAGAAGAGAAGAGCACAAATCTAGGGGGAACAACTCTTAAAAAGAAAAGGGAGAGCAACACAAAAGCAAGTGACATCACTTAAAGGGAGTTCCTTAACCTTATTCAAAATCAATCCCTTTAATCAATGTTATAATTATGTTTGTCATCAAGGGGGATATTGTTGAGTTATGTATATAACTAATTTTAATTTGACGATGACAAACATTATTTTATTGGGATAAACACCCAATTAGTTTTGATGGTCTTATTTAGTGTTGTAGGCAAAAAATAAACATAGCAGCAGCCCAAAATAGAACAAAGAAACAGAATCTGCTATTGTGGGTAATATTTACAAACGAAGCCCAAATGAGAAGTAACAAAGAAATCACATGGACTGAGAGGTAAGTGAAGAGAATCCAAGCCATAGGTACATCACTCAAGCTGAAGCCTTCCAAAGCACTTCACAAGTGTGCTTTGTGTAAGAACCGCAAATTAATTAACCGATTAATTAACGTTAAATAATAATAATTTAATTTCCTGAATTAGGTTCAAAATTTTAGAATATTAATTAAAAAATTTAATTATGATTTTTAGACTCAGTAGATTTTTCTGAGTTGGAAAATGTACTTTTTCCAAAAAATCGCGTAAGACTGTGAACTGGCGAATAAACCAATTGAACTGGTTAAAGTATGTCCAGTACTGTGTAAGAGCAGTAAAAACAGAAGAAAAACTTAGGAAAATAATTAAATTTAAAAACTGGATACTAATTTTAAAGGTTTTGCCCGAAATTGGGACAAACGGGCCAAAAACGCTAACAGGTTGGACCAGACCCAAGTTGGGCCCAAGCCCAACATATATATATATACTTAAGTGAAGGCCATTTCAGCCACTTTACCCTTCATAAGTCACAACAGCAGCTGCATGAGAGGTGAGAGAAGAGAGCTAAAAGAGAGTGTTACTATTCATCCTCTACTTCCGGTGGCCATAACTTGAGCTACAGTTCTCCGATTTACGTGCTATCAGCAGCTACATGAAGCTCTTGTTGCGCCCGTCAGTTCTAGCTAAGTCTTGTAGTAAGCTTCTTGAAGTTCTTTGCCCATTTTACTGCCCTAAGAATTTCGAGTTTTAGATTTTGTATTGAGTGAAATTTTGTGATTTTAGGTGTTTAGGTGCACTCTAGCACCTGATTACTATTGAGTTTTGACCCAATTCACATTTGGTGAGGTGAGCATACTTGATCTATTGTGGTTTTTTGTATATATGAAACCCTAGGTTTGATTTATGGTATTTTTTGTAATGTCTAGCTTGAATTGCTGTTGTGTGGAGTGTATTGGTGACTTAAATTGCTTGAAAGTGGACTTGGTGGCTGGACTTGTTGACCTTGGTTGAGGATTTGGTGTTTTGTGCATATTGGGAATCGGTCAAGGTATAGTTTCGGTTTCCTCTATGTAATATATAATATTTCTGGACACTTAGGCTAGTGACCCATAGGATAGGATTGAATTAAATTGGTTGTTAGAATTATTGTATGATGATGTATGATAATTTGATGAATTGGGTTGTTGATGAATTGTAATGTTGATGTTGATAATAAAGTATTGAAGATTGATGTTGAGATTGATTATGATGATTGTTGGTAATGGTGGAATGATAATTGATTAATGTGTTAGTTGAGAAATGAATGTAGTGTTATGTAATTGATAATTGGAATTGATGATTGCATAAGGTGAAGTGGTGAATTGAGGTATGAAAAGTGTGAGATATGAGGTGTTTTGGAGTTTGATGAGATTGTGGTTTGGTTTTGGTTGGGAAACTGGAAGGTTGAGAACTTGTAAATTTTTTGTAAAAATGAGTTTTGGGCTAATTTTGACGGATCATAACTTGATCCTCAAAGCTTAAAATTGAATGAAATTTATTTTAAATTAAAGATGGCTTTGAGAGCTTTAAGTTGATATAAAGTTTGTAGGAAATTGATTTTTGGTAGAGAAAGTTATGATCATTCAAAGTTTGTGATCAAAATCTGAATTCTGCAATGTTGCAAAATTTTATGATTTCTGGTTTGTGTGCGCATGCACAACCCTATGCACACACACAACCCGTGGATTTTTTAACCTATGCGCACACACAGACGGGGATATGGCTACTGATGGGAGCGCTAGCACGCTCTATGCATGCACACAACCAATGAAGTTTGCGCACAACCTTGTGTGCAGGCACACATTGAAAGGTGTATTCTGTTGAGGGCGTTCGCGCGCTTTGTGCGAGCAAACAAAATTGAAAAAATTTACTCCTGTGCATACACACACCTCTATGCATATGCACACGTCTTGAAAATCCTCTTGGGCGTGCGCATGCACACCCCTATGCGTATGCACACTGCCCTGTGCATACGCACACTCCCCTATTTTTCAATAAAAATCTTGTTTTCAACTGTTTCACCTTCCAGACAAGCTTGTAAACTTCTGTGACACTTATATAAGACTCTTTGGCTTATTTTTGGGTATCAAAACGTAGAAAAGGTCCTAGGAGATTTAATTTGGTATTACCTTGAAAAGTTAGATAACGGAGGCTTAGGTTTCTGGTGTACTGAGGATGGGTTTGGTTGAATGAGATGCTGGCATATGGTATTGATGATTATTGATAAGGAATTGTGAAAGCGGTGAACTAATGAGTTCAGAATGGAAATTATGAATTGGCAGTGGTTGAGATGAGTCTGGGACTCAAAATAGAGTGATGGATCCATAATATATTGAAAAATGATTTCTGAAAACCACTGAATCACTGTTTTATACTGAGATTGTTGAGACGGTATGCGCCTAGCGGGAACGGTTTGGTTGGATCCTGCCTGTCGAGGTAGCGGCGGCAGCGTAAGGGCGGTGGTTCGTCCCGCTTACGTTGAGATGTGAAGTCTGTGGCAATAGTATCCCGCTCGCATCCCTTCGGATCACTAGAGTGTGCAGGCACAAAATCCTGGACGGTGTTCCGAGCACCATATCTCGGGGTTCCCATTATGATTCCGAAGGGCGACATCTCCATGGAGATGTGTCGGGTTGGCAGTTGAACAGACAATGTGATATCACAGCCTATAGGACAGGCATTTATCATGTGTATCTTTTATCTGCTTGCTTGTTTTGCCGACTTGAATTGTATGCCTAATTGTATAACATGCCTAATTGCCTATTTAAATTACTTGACATATATGCCTATACTTGTGTTTTACTTGTATTGTAATTAATTGTGCTTTCTACTGGGATTGAGGAAGCTCGGTAGGCGGTGGCGATGGGATCGCATGGCGGTTAGGCTGGTGAAGGCTGTGGGACAACGGTGATCTGATAGTTAGAAATTCCTTAGGATAGTTTACCTTATTTTATAAATGTTAAGTTTTAAATTATGGTTTTAATTTTAGTTATGCTTTAAGCTTGAATCTTGTGTTGATATGAAGCTCTAGAATTGTCTCTGGCGTCTCGGAGTCTTATATCTTACATTACTGGGTACTGTTATCATACTGAAAACCTCCAGTTCTCATTCCATACTTTGTTGTTATTTTTCAGATGCAGCTCGTAACCCACCTCAATGAGTTGCTTGACGGTGACAGAGCGGAGGACCTTTATTATGTAATTTGGAGTCTTTGGATTTATTTTTATTAGTACTCTCACTTTTGTATTTTATTTTTCCTTAGAGGCTTACTTTATGAGAAATATTTAGTATAAGCTGTTTTATTTTCAAAACTCTTTATGTCAGTGGTTAACTAGTCGACCCAAACTCCACAGGCCGGGTGGTGGACGAAATTGTGATTCATACTTAAATTGTTGTTCGAAATTGATTGCCCCAGTAATGGCTCCAAAAGCTTGGTGCTCAATACCATGGTCTAAACATAATTTCACAACTTCGCTCAACTAACCAGCAAGTGTACTGGGTCGTCCAAGTAATACCTTACGTGAGTAAGGGTCGATCCCACAGAGATTTTTGGTATGAAGCAAGCTATGGTCACCTTGTAAATCTCAGTCAGGCGGATAATAGATGGTTATGGATTTTCGAATAATAATAAATAATAAACATGAAATAAAGATAGAGTTACTCATGTAATTCAATTGTGGGAATTTCAGATAAGTGCATGGAGATGCTGTGTTCCTTCTGAATCTCTACTTTCCTACTGCTTTTATCCAATCTTTGTCACTCCTTTCTATGGCAAGCTATATGTAGGGCATCACCGTTGTCAATGGCTACATCCCATCCTCTCAGTGAAAATGGTCCAAATGCTCTGTCATAGCACGGCTAATCATCTGTCGGTTCTCGATCATGTTCGAATAGAATCCCTTGATTCTTTTGCGTTTGTCATCACGCCCAACAATCGCGAGTTTGAAGCTCGTCACAGTCATTCAATCCCGAAATCCTACTCGGAATACCATAGACAAGGTTAGACTTTCCGGATTTCCATGAATGCCGCCATCAATTCTAGCTTATACCACGAAGATTCTGATTAAGGAATCCAATAGATATGCGCCCAGTCTAAGGTAGAACGGAATTGGTTATCAGTAACGCGTTCATAGGTGAGAATGATGATGAGTGTCATGGATCATCACATTCATCATGTTGAAGTGCAACGAATATCTTAGAATAAGAACAAGCGGAATTGAATAGAAAATAGTAATAATTGCATTAAAACTTGAGGTAAAAGCAGAGCTCCACATCCTTAATATATGGTGTGTAGAAACTCCACCATTGAAAATACATAAGTGATGAAGGTTCAGGCATGGCCGAATGGCCAGCCCCCAAACGTGATCAATAGTCTCCTAGGATGGATAATAAAATAAAACTGAGACCAAAGATGAAAATACAATAGTAAAAAGTTCTATTTATACTACACTAGTTACTAGGGTTTACAGAAATAAGTCTAAGTGCAGAAGTCCACTTTCGGGGCCCACTTTGGTGTATGCTTGGGCTGAGCTTGAACTTTACACGAGCTGAGGCTTCTTTTTGAGTTGAATGCCAAGTTGTAACGTGTTTTTGGCGTTCAACTCTGGTTCGTGACGTGTTTCTGGCCTTTGACTCCAGAATGCAGCATGGAACTGGCGTTGAGCGCCAGTTTACATCGTCTAATCACGAATAAAGTATGAACTATTATATATTGCTGGAAAGCTCTGGATGACTACTTTCCAAAGCCATTGAGAGCGCGCCATTTGGAGTTCTATAGCTCCATAAAATCTATTTCGAATGCAGGGAGGTCAGAATCCAACAACATCAGCAGTCCTTTGTCAGCCTTCTTTCAGAGTTTTGCTCAGGTCCCTCAATTTCAGCCAGAAATTACCTGAAATCACAGAAAAACACACAAACTCATAGTAAAGTCCAGAACTGTGAATTTAGCATAAAAACTAATGAAAACATCCCTAAAAGTAGCTAGATCTTACTAAAAACTACTTAAAAACAAGCCAAAAAACGTATAAATTATCTCTCATCACAACACCAAACTTAAATTGTTGCTTGTCCCCAAGCAACTGAAAATCAATTAGGATAAAAAGAAGAGAATATACTATAAATTCCAAAATATCAATGGATATTAATTCTAATTAGATGAGCGGGACTTGTAGCTTTTTGCTTCTGAACAGTTTTGGCATCTCACTTTCTCTTTTGAAGTTTAGAATGATTGGCATCTATAGGAACTTAGAATTTCAGATAGTGTTATTGATTCTCCTAGTTAAATTTGTTGATTCTTGAACACAGCTACTTTTATGAGTCTTGGCCGTGGCCCTAAGCACTTTGTTTTT
>NC_029780.3:19105326-19108565 GCF_000817695.3 Arachis duranensis | reverse complement strand
TTTTCACTTGGACCTGCATGCCACAAGCACATGGTTAGGGACAGCTTGATTTAGCTGCTTAGGCCTGGATTTATTTCCTTGGGCCCTCCTATCCATTGATGCTCAAAGCCTTGGATCCTTTTTACCCTTGCCTTTTGGTTTTAAGGGCTATTGGCTTTTTGTGCTTGCTTTTTCTTTTTCTTTCTAATTTTTTTCGCCCTTTTTTCCGCAAGCTTTTGCTTTTTCACTGCTTTTTCTTGCTTCAAGAATCAATTTTCATGATTTTTCAGATTGTCAATAGCATTTCTCTTTGTTCATCATTCTTTTAAGAGCCAACAATTTTAGCATTTATAAACAACAAGATAAAAAATTATGCACTGTTCAAGCATTCATTCAGAAAACAGAAAGTATTGTCACCATATCAATATAATTAAACTAAATTCAAGGATAAATTCGAAATTCATGTACTTCTTATTCTTTTGAATTAGAAACATTTTTTATTTAAGAGAGGTAAAGGATTTATGGAATTATTCATAGCCTTAAGACATAGTTACTAAATACTAATGATCATGAAGTAGAGACACAAAACATAAACAAACATAAAGCATAAAAACAGAAAAAAATTAAGAACAAGGAATGAGTCCACCTTAGTGATGGTGGCGCTTTCTTCTTGAAGAGCCAATGATGCTTTTTGAGCTCCTTTATGTCTCTTCCTTGCCTTTGTTGCATGATCCCTAGTGATTTTGGTGCTCCTATCCTTAGTTGCTCCCAATAATTATGTGGAGGAACATGTATCCCCTAAGATATCTCAGGGATTTCTTGATGAGGAAATTCCTCATGCTCTCTTGATGTGCAGTCAAATGCTCTATTACTGAGCTATGGACCCTTGAGATGAATCTCTCCATCTCCCATGACTCAGAGGTGGAAGCAATTGTCTTCCTTTTTTCTTCTTCTTTTTTTTGAGGTTTCTCTGGCCTTAGGTGCCATCAATGGTTATGGAAAAGCAAAAAAAAAAGCACCACACCAAACTTAGAATGTTGCTCGCCCTCGAGCAAAAGAAGAAAGAATAGAAGAAGAAGAAGAAGATATGGAGGAGAGGGAGAGAGGTGTGTATTCGGCTATGTAGGGTGGGTTTGGGTGGGAAAGAGATGATAGATGTGAGTGGTGAAGAGGTAATGGGAAAGAGAGATTGAGGTGATTGGTGAAGAAGAGAGAAGGTGAGTTGAGGTATGTGGGGATCCTGTGGGGTCCACAGATCCTGAGGTGTCAAGGATTTTCATCCCTGCACCAATGAGGCATGTAAAATGCCCTCTGCATGCAATCCTGGCATTTAACGCCAGATTGATGCTTGTTTCTGGCGTTAAACGCCAGCTCTAAGCTTATTCTGGGTGTTCAACGCCCATCTGCAGCATGTTTTTGGCGTTGAACGCCAGCTTTCCTCAGTGTGCAATCTTGGCGTTAAAACGCCAGATTGCTGCATGTTTCTGGCATTCAACGCCAGATTCATGCTCTGTTCTGGCATTGAACGCCAGCCAGATGCTTCTTACTGGCGTTTAAACGCCAGTAAGTCCTTCCTCCAAGGTGTGATTTTTCTTCTACTGTTTTTGATTCTGTTTTTAATTTTAATATTTTTTTCGTGACTCCACATGATCATGAACCTAATAAAACATAAAAGAATAATAAAAATAAAAATAAAATTAGATAAATAAAAAAATAACAATAAAATAAAAATAAAATTAGATAAATAAAGATTGGGTTGCCTCCCAATAAGTGCTTCTTTAATGTTAATAGCTTGACAGTGGGCTCTCATAGAGCCACACAGGTGATCAGGTCAATGTTGTAGACTCCCAACACCAAACTTAGAGTTTGGATATGGGGTTTTAACACCAAACTTAGAGTTTGGCTGTGGCCTTCCAACACCAAACTTAGAGTTTGACTGTGGGGGCTCTGTTTGACTCTGTACTGAGAGAAGCTTTTCATGCTTTCTCTCCATTGTTACAGAGGGATGGCCGTGTGCCTTAAACACAAGGCAGTCCCCATTCAATTGAAGGACAAATTCTCCTCTGTTAACATCAATCACAGCTCCTGCTGTGGCTAGGAAAGGTCTTCCAAGGATGATGCATTCATCCTCTTCTTTCCTAGTGTCTAAGATTATGAAATCAGCAGGGATGTAAAGGCCTTCAACCTTTACCAACACGTCCTCTACCAATCCATAAGCTTGTCTTACTAACTTGTCTGCCATTTGTAATGAGAATAAGGCAGGCTGTACCTCAATGATCCCCAGCTTCTCCATTACAGAGAGTGGCATAAGATTTATGCTTGACCCCAGGTCACACAGAGCCTTTTCAAAGGTCATGGTGCCTATGGTACAGGGTATTAAGAATTTGCCAGGATCTTGTCTCTTTTGAGGTAAGGTTTGCTGAACCCATGTATCTAGTTCACTGATGAGCAAGGGAGGTTCACCTTCCCAAGTCTCATTACCAAATAACTTGGCATTCAGCTTCATGATAGCTCCTAGATATTGAGCAACTTGCTCTCCAGTTACATCTTCATCCTCTTCAGAGGAAAAATAGTCTTCAGAGCTCATGAATGGCAGAAGGAGGTTTAATGGGATCTCTATGGTCTCTATATGAGCCTCAGATTCCCGTGGGTCCTCAATAGCGAACTCCTTCTTGCTTGAGAGACATCCCATGAGGTCTTCCTCATTGGGATTCATGTCCTCTCCTTCCTCTCTAGGTTCGGCCATATTGATTATATCAATGGCCTTACACTCTCTTTTTGAATTTTCTTCAGTATTGCTTGGGAGAGTACTAGGAGGAGTTTCAGTAATTTTCTTACTCAGCTGGCCCACTTGTGCCTCCAGATTTCTGATGGAGGACCTTGTTTTATTCATGAAACTTAAAGTGGCCTTAGACAGATCAGAGACTAAATTTGCTAAGTTAGAGGTATTCTGTTCATAATTCTCTGTCTGTTGCTGAGAAGATCTGTTGAGAAGATGATGGAAAAGGCTTGTTATTGTTTAGCCTGTTTCTTCCACAATTATTAAAGCCTTGTTGAGGCTTTTGTTGATTCTTCCATGAGAAATTTGGATGATTTCTCCATGATGAATTATAGGTGTTCCCATAAGGTTCACCCATATAATTTACCTCTGCCATTGCAGGGTTTTCAGGATCATAAGCTTCTTCTTCAGAAGATGCCTCTTTAGTGTTGTTGGATGCATTTTTCCATCCATTCAGACTTTGAGAAATCATGTTGACTTG
>NC_029780.3:19091796-19105306 GCF_000817695.3 Arachis duranensis | reverse complement strand
TAGAATTTCACAAATGAATTCTCGTTGCAAGTATAGTTCCTAAACCAAGCAATAATCTTTTCATACAAAAAGTTGTTTGTCACTAGTACAAACTCCTAAAATTTATAAACCGAAGTATTGGACCTCGGGTCGTTCTCCCTAGGAATTGTAATGAAGTGTCTTGTTATTGGTTGTGAGTTATATTTGGGGTTTTTTGAGATTTCATATAAGAAATATAAATGGCAAAGGAAATAAACTAACAACTAACAAAGCTCTTGGCAAGATATAAGAACTAGAAGTCCTATCCTAGTTATCCTCCTCAATTGTGATGAGAATTGTTCATTGCTCCCACTTAGTTAACCTCTAACCATGGAGGAAAGTCAAGTGGATGAATCAATTTGATTCCTCAAGTCCTAATCAACTCCTAAAGGAATGACTAGCTTTGGAGGCATTCAAATCAATTAGCAATCTCTAATTATCAATCAACAAAGGAATTAGATAACTCAAGGGTCACTAATCACTCTACCAAAGCCAAGAGGAACAAAACCTACACTAGAACCCAACCAAGCATTTCATCAAACACTTGGAAGGCACAGAAGGAAAGCATAGTAAATCAACAACAAGAATGAAATCTAGCAACAATTATTGCAAAGAATTAACAACAACAATCAAGGAAATCACAATTATCATGAATTACCTCAAATTGCATTATTGAAAGAAAATAAAGGAACAACAATCTATCCAAAACAAAATGAAGGATTACAATTATTAAAGTACATAACTAGAAAGAGGAAGAGGAGAAGATTAAGACTTGATGAAGGAAAAGTGAATTGAGGCATGAATTAAACCTAGATCTAAGAAGAGATATTAATCTAAACCTAATCCTAATTCTAGAGAGAAGTGAGAGCTTCTCTCTCTAAACTAACTCTAAAACTAATCCTAATTATACTATATGCTAGATTCTTCCCTTCCCCTCAATCTTTGATCCTTTTATTCCTTTCTATCAGCAATTGGCGCCAAAATGGGTTCAGAAACCTTCTCAAATCGCCAGGCACGTGTTGCTTTTAATGAGGTCATGTGCGAGCTTCGACGCGTGCGCGCACAGTACGCGTGCGCGTCCCTGGCCGATTTTGCAATGTGCGTGCCGGCGCCTTGTGCGCGTGCGCGTGCTTGGTCGAGATCAATTCTTTGGTTTTTGTGCTTTTCTCCACTTGCATGCTTTCTTCCTTGCTCCTTTGATCCATGTCTAGCCTATTTCAACCTGAGATTACTAACAAACATATCAAGGCATCTTATGGAATCAAAGAGAAATTAGAATTCATCAAGATAAGGCTTAAAAAGCATGTTTTTACACTTAAGCACAAATATGGGAGAGATAACAAAACCATGCTAATTCATAGGCTAAATGTGAGAAAAGGTTATCAAAATACTCTAAATTCAATACAAGATAAACCCTAAAAATGGGGTTTATCAACCTCCCCACACTTAAACCCTAGCATGTCCTCATGCTAAAATAAGAAGGAACTAAGGGGTATGACATTTATTGAATGCAACTAAACTATATGAACCTATCTAAATGCAACTACCTAAGTGAATGCAAATGCTTAGTTCAAACAAATCAATTCCCAAGAGACATGTATAAGCATAATAGCTAAGGCAATAGGAGTTAAGTCCAAACCACAATTGTATTGAATTATCAAAAAGAGTTCAAGCTTGCAAGAATATAAATAATATGGGTGAACACATGTGATTGAACTTTTGAACCCTCACCGGATGTGTATCCGCTCTATTCACTCAAGTGTTTAAGGGTTAATTCACTCAATTCTCCTCTAATCATGCTTTCCAAAATTTGATTTTTCTTCTAACAATCAACATTTATTCAATGCATGCATACATTCATCATGAGGTCTTTCATTTAGGTTGTAATGGGGTTAGGGTCAAGGTAGGATCATTTATGGTTAAATGGACTAGAGTTTAGATCTTTGATTAGTATAGACTTTCCCACCTAACTATATAATGACCTATACAAATTCAAACTATTCTAACTACCCATTCTTCACTTTTTCTTACATATTCATGCATTCTATTCCTTAGTTCATAACACTTACGCATTGATTCCTTTTTATTGAACTTCACTTTGGGGCATTTTGTCCCATTTTATTATTATTATTTTTCTTCTCTCTTTTTTTTTATATTTCCTTTTTTTCTCATTTTATTTTTCTCTTTTCTTTTTTTTTCTTTTCTTTTTATACTTTGTACAAGGACATCAATTGCATAAGGTCTTATACATTTAATCAATACATGAATATGTTCCCAATTCCTAAATATGGAAGTGTACTACCCCTTTTTATCCCATCCAATGTTCCCAAGCCTCACCAACTTTGAATAATAAACACTCTCACTAGCCTAGGCTAATCAAAGATCCAAACAAGGACTTTTCATTGGTTTTCTACCTTGGGCTTATAATGTACTAAAATGAGAATAAGTTGGTTAAGCATAGGCTCAAAATTGGCTAACAATGGAGAGTAAAAGGTAGGCTATTTGGGTAATTGGGCTAACGAAATAATGGCCTCAATCATACAAATGCATGAATACAAGAAATAAATGGACATATAGAATCAAGCAAATCAAGGATCACAATCATAGAAAGAGAACAATTTCACACAAGAATGGAAAATAAGTGGTTATAAAATGTAACCACATCAATAGCCTCAAGTCTCACAAGCTTGTGTTCTTAATTCAATACATGCTTCAAAAAGTATGAATTCAAGCAAGTTTCACCAAAAATTTTCTTTCAATCAATTGGGTTAATGCCCTATAATTAAATTTCTTGAAAAATCTCAATATTTGACTAAGCATTATTGTGATTGAAAAATTCAAAAATTTCCTTAGTTTACCCTTTTCTTTTCCGCTTAAAACCAATTTCTTATGCAAAAAGGGTGACTAAGTTTTTTTTGCAATTCAAAGTATGATTCTAATCACAACCTCAACTAAAAAGAACTAAAAAGAAGAATCCAACTAAAAGTATGGAATCTATCATCTAAAACATCTAAAGATATCCAAAAGCATCAAAATATCTAAAATCCAAAATAAGCAGTAAAAGTATCCAAAACGAACCAAAATAGCAAGAGTATCCAAAATAAGCTCAAAATGCATCAAATATATACAAAAGGTATGCAAAATAAGATAACTAGGAAAGTGGCCAAAATGTTCACCGGTCCTCTAATGGTGCTACCGGTGACCTCCCCACACTTAAGACCAAGCGTCGTCCTCGATGCTAAATCGGAGGATCAGTGGAAGGTACAACGATAGCTGCTGAATCTGGCTGAGGTTGCGGAGCCGGCTCCTCATGGGTCTGTGGTGTCTCTGTAGTGTCAGGAGCAACTGGAGGTGCATCCTGCTGAGTCGGCGCCTCCGCATCCTCCTCCTGATGATCCTGCTCATCGGAGGCCGGAGAGTCTGGAAGCGGAGGTAACTCAGCGCCAAGGGAGATGAGCGCCTGATCCATCCGATCCAGTCGGCGTCTGACATGGAGCCTCTCGCGCTCCAAAAACCGAAACAGATGCTGGACTAGTAGGTAAGTAGGCTCAGGTGCTGAAGGAGGAGCTGTTGATGGAGCTGCTGCTGCAGAGGAGGATGGGGCTGCTGTAGAGGCTGACGGTCCAGCTGTCCTCACTACTGCTCTAGCCTTGGAACGGCGTCTAGCTGGGGGCTTCTCGTACACCCAACCACCCCAAGGAATAGTAACCTCCTTCTCATCGTCATCAGGGGGTGGTGGTATCACATCATCATCCAACCAGGGGACCTCGGCTAGGGCAGCCATACTAGTGACCAAAGTAGGGAATGGAAGTAAGTCACGAATATGCGCTCACCACATACATTGCCGGATAAGTCGAGGAAAATAAACTTCCTTCCCCTCCATAACACACCCAATCAGAAGTAGCATCTCCATAGGGATCTCAGAGAAGTGAGTGGTGGGTAAGACATAGTGGACAAATATCATCTGCCAAGTCTTGGCCTCTCTAGTCAGCTGAGCAAAGAGCATCCCCTTAGGCTTAGTGTTGTTCCCATCCATGACCCATGTAGCATCTGGTAAACCGATCACGCGCCTAAGCGGCTCATAGTCAAAGGTCATGCTGTGAATAGCTAACTCAACCTGCTGATGAGCGCAGGTGCCATCAGGAAGATGTCGGCACTGCAATGCCTCCTCTATAGCAGTCTCAGTAATCATATTCTCTCTACCCCTCAACTGAACTGAATCCAAAGTGGGACGGAAGAAGTTGCAATAAAATTCCTTCACCCAAGAAATGTTGATGTCCCCCAAATCTCTATCAACAAAATCCATACCCAACTCTAGGATCCGACTAGTAATGGAGCGTCGTACATCATTGGGAAGGACAAGCTTTTTCTCAGTGTTCAGTTTCTTCGTCCGATACTTGGAAAGGCGAAGCTCACAGTAAAGATTGGGAAACTTGGTTGGGTCAGTAGAAGGTAGCAACTGATTTTCCTTTTCTTCGTCATTTAAAGGATTCTTAGCATAATTCTTGTAAATGGAGGGAATAGAGGGTGTAGAATGTTTTCTTTTCTTGGAAGAAGTGGCTATAGCTTTTCCTTTATCCGATATCCTGAAAAAAATATGATAGAATATAAGCAATAAAGCACGTAGCACAAAGCAAAGAAAGCATGTTCAGGATGTAAAATAGATGGCAAGCAAACATGATGTGAATTAAACTTGAAACATGGACAGCAAGTAAGAACAGAAAACATAGCCATAAACCAAGAATTCAATGTTTCAAACAACGTGCACAATTCATAAGGAATAGGCATGTTCATCATCATGACTCAAAAGAATGGTTAAAAGGGTTAAAATGCAAGTGAAAGTGAAGTTGGTAAGTAAAGAAGTCAGTGAGTTAGAAAAGTGGAGTTAGAAATTAGTAGTATGATGAGAGATGAACCTTTCAAGCATACAAATCATGTTCACAAGCATGAGGGTATGGACCTAACAGAATTAGCTTTCACAAGAATTGGTGCTGTAAACACTAGAAAGTGAATGTGCAACTATGAACAAGTAGAAATCGAATTTAGAAGAAAGAAGAAGTTGCACATAGAAGTACACCAACACTTGATTCCATTGGCCAATGCCGAACCCAGGAGTCAAATAGAAACGGAAATTAGCCCAATATGAACTTGGTGTGCATTAAGCAAAGGTTTAGAAAATGTATATGGCAAGTTCAGTTTGTCAATAGAAATTAGAAGGGAAAACAGTTCTTGAAAATTGGGCAGCATTCCGGCTGAAAATTGGACGTTTCCGGATAGCAACATAGCACAACTAGCATGATTACAATATCAACCAATCACAGTAGCAATAAGAAAGCATCCAGGCAACACAGATTGCATACAG
Organism: Arachis duranensis; assembly: GCF_000817695.3. Taxonomy (NCBI): domain Eukaryota; kingdom Viridiplantae; phylum Streptophyta; class Magnoliopsida; order Fabales; family Fabaceae; genus Arachis; species Arachis duranensis. The sequence continues at coordinate 19,099,926 of NC_029780.3, read as the reverse complement.
AGCAACTCAAAATTGGCACTTATCAGACAAGTGATCAAACAGAATATAAACACAAACAGAGCACTAATCAGGCCTAGAATCCTCTATCCAGTCCTAGCTACCTAACCACAATTATTTCTAACTAATCCTAACATACAAAGTTTTCAACTCTAACTAACTACAAACAACTAACATTACTAACAGTAAACAGAATATACAGGGGTCGAAGCAGAAATCTGGAGCAGAGTGGGAATGGAAATAGGGCAGGGGCGTAAGGAAGCAAGGGAGTGACTGGGCGGAGCCCCGCCACGGAGGGTGGCGGGCACGGCGGAGCAGCGAGGAAGCTGCTGACGGCGACGGCAGAGTGAGAGACAAAGCGGAGTTAATGAGTGAGAGAGAGAGAATGCGAATAGGAGTTGGTTGGTGGTGAGAGAGAGAAGCTGTCTGTGCGGTGGTGGCGACGGCGGCGGGGGTTGAGGGTGAGAAGAAGAAAAAGATGATGAGGGAGAGGAGAGAGTGCGCAACTGCGCAATGCCCTTTGCGCACTAGGATTATCCTATTTTTGAATCGACGCAAGCACGCACCTTGCGCGTCCGCATACATTGCTGAAAATAAGGACTTACGCGTGAGCGTACAGCGCGCTCAAGCATGGATTGGCAAACTATACAAAGGCGCGTGCAAGTACAGCGCGCGCACGCGTACATGGGGTTGGGCTGGAGGCTTAGAGTGGGCTTGATGCACGCCCAACTCTCTGGGCAAAGGTCTAGAGTGGCATCATATAAGAGACGCGCGCGCGGCAAGCGCGCGTCCGCGTATATTGAGAATTTGTCGTAAGGCGCGCTAGCGCGATGCGTGCGCTCACGTCTATTCCTCCTTTAGGCATATGGGCGCGCACGCGGCGAGTGCGCGTCCGCGCAGATTGAGTTGGGCTAGGGGCTTAAAGTTGGCCCAGATCCAGAACAACTCTCTGGGGCTAGGCTCGAGATTTTGCAGCAGTAGATCAGTGCGGATGCGGCAGGTGCGCGTCCGCGTGCACTTCCTTGTTCTCATGATCGGCGCGCATGCACGTAGTACGCATCAGCGTGGGTTGTGTTGGGCTCACGCACAGTGTTTGTCCAAGAGAGGCCCAACTCTCGGGAATGTGGGTGATGATGCATCCGCTCCTGGACGCGTGCGCGTACATTGTGCGCGCGCGTCCACCCCCTCTCCTTTTTTTTTATCAGAAAAATTATGCTCAGGTGCTCTCCATACTGCTCACAACTCTTTATGCATCTACTACTAAACACAAAAATGCAATTCACAAAAATGCAATATGATATTATTCATCTACTACTAAACACAACATACATGTGACTAAGCTAACAATTAAGTTGTACAAACAAATTGATATGAAACATCTACCTACAATGGTAACTCAAATCACTTATTAATCAAATTTAAAAGAGAGTGGAAAGAGTTTACCATGGTGGGGTGTCTCCCACCTAGCACTTTTAGTTATTGTCCTTAAGTTGGACTTATGGGGGGGGCTCTTCTCAAGGTGGCTTGCGCTTGTACTCATCTTGGAACTTCCACCAATGCTTGAATCTCCAATAAACTCCATTCGTCAATTGCAATATCTTCAAGCTTTGATGGTGTTCTCCACAAACCATGAGCTCCCAAATTTGATTTTCATTGTGCGATCCGGGATCCCACACTTTGTTTTGACACCCGTCTTCGAATTGATCATTATGATTCCAATTGGGTGGTACGGCCTTGAAATTCTCAAAGAAATCTCCAAACAATTTCCTAGACCTATGCCATTTGGTTCCACACCAACTATCGCTCTTGAATTTTGAGCTTGCAACCGTCATGAGCTTAAAATGATGTTTTCACCCACTACACAATTCTTTCCTACTCTTAATTCCACAAAGAGCTTTAAGTTGACCATCATTTTCAATTAAACCATATTCAAGTGAGAAAGTGAAGCTTAGGGATGAGAGTTTTACCCACTTGAATGTTGTGTTGGATGGTGTCTTGGGAAGGGGGACCTCCCCACACTTAGACAATGCAAGGTCTACTTCTTTAGGCTCTTCTTTGGTTGTTTCCGCCTCTTCACAAGCTTCTTCAATTTTAACCTTATCCCCTTTTTCACTTGGCTTGGTGTTGTCTTCAAGAACTTTATCTTGTCCAATGGGAGGTGATTCAATTTTGGATAGGAATTCATTGATGAATGAATCCATCTCTTGATCAACCTCTTCATATTCTTCAATCTCAATATACACCGTGCCATTTTCGTCTTCCTTAGGAGGTTGTGCACACTCTTTTATAATTTTAACTTCATATCCAATGGGAGAGGATTCCATTGTAGAGAGAAATTCATCCATGATTGAATCCATCTCTTGATAAGCTTCTTCCAAGTCTCCAACGATGATATGCCTTGGAGGTTGCGCACCCTCCTCAACATCAATATCAAGCTTCTTGGAAGAGTTCTCCATGATGCTACATTCCCATAGACTTTCAACATCTCCTAAATCTTCAACCACTTCCTCCTTTTTTCCAATGATCATAGGCTCCTCCAATTGTTCCAATACAAAACTTGGTTTCTCCTTCTCTACCGGATTGTCCAATTTCTCCTTCATACTTTGCTCTTCTTTTGACTTTTCACATGTCGTCATGGAAGTACCTTGAGTATTCAAACATTGGTGGGCTAAAGTGTGCACCACCTTGGTCAAATTGGTCACAAACTCAAGTGTATCCCGCTTCATGGCTTCTTGTCCTTGGAGTAACAAAGTGAGAGGATCGTCTATTGGGGCTTGGGGTGAGTAAGAAGGTTCATTATTCTGGGAAGAGGGTTTATGGTAGGAAGGTGGTTCTTCTTGGTGAAATTATGGAGGTGGTGTGCATCGAGGTGGTTCTTGGTAGTAGTAATCTTGGAATTGTGGTTCCATGTATGGCTCATATGGTTCAAAAGTTGGATGGTGTGACGAATATGGATTGGGTTCATATGGAAGTGTTTGGTGAAAATAGGCTTGTGAGTGTGGTTGAGGTTGATATTGAGGGTATGTCTCATAGGCGTATGGTGGTGGTGCTTGAAAGTTATAAGGAGATTCACCATAGCCATTTGATTGGTGTGCATCATAGAATGGCTCTTCTTCATAGTGCATTGGTGGAGGTTGTTGCCAAGAAGATTGATCATATGCATATGGCTCCTCCCACCTTTGATTGTCCCATCCTTGATACACATCCTCATTGAAGTTCTCATCTCCTACAACATAGTTGTAATCACACTCATAGCCAAGTGAGAACTCATGGTGGAAAGAGAAAATAAAATTCTACAACTAGCAAATAAAGCAAAAAGCAAGATATTCACACTATTTACATATGTACAATAACCAATAACATAACACCATTGCACTCCCCGGCAACGGCGCCATTTTGATGATTGGATTTTTGACGGTTTAGAATTTCACTAATGAAATCTCGTTGTAAAGTATAGTTTCTAAACCAAACAATAATCCTTGCATACAAAAAGTTGTTTGTCACTAGTACAAACCCCCAAAATTTATAAACCGAAGTATTGGACCTCGGGTCGTTCTCCCTAGGAATTGTAATGAAGTGTCTTGTTATTGGTTGTGAGTTATATTTGGGGTTTTTTGAGATTTCATACAAGAAATATAAATGGCAAAGGAAATAAACTAACAACTAACAAAGCTCTTGGCAAGATATAAGAACTAGAAGTCCTATCCTAGTTATCCTCCTCAATTGTGATGACAATTGTTCATTGCTCCCACTTAGTTAACCTCTAACCATGGAGGAAAGTCAAGTGGATGAATCAATTTGATTCCTCAAGTCCTAATCAACTCCTAAAAGAATGACTAGCTTTGGAGGCATTCAAATCAATTAGCAATCTCTAATTATCAATCAACAAAGGAATTAGATAACTCAAGGGTCACTAATCACTCTACCAAAGCCAAGAGGAACAAAACCTACACTAGAACCCAACCAAGCATTTCATCAAACACTTGGAAGGCACAGAAGAAAAGCATAGTAAATCAACAACAAGAATGAAATCTAGCAACAATTATTGCAAAGAATTAACAACAACAATCAAGGAAATCATAATTATCATGAATTACCTCAAATTGCATTATTGAAAGAAAACAAAGGAACAACAATCTATCCAAAACAAAATGAAGGATTACAATTATTAAAGTACATAACTAGAAAGAGGAAGAGGAGAAGATTAAGACTTGATGAAGGAAAAGTGAATTGAGGCATGAATTAAACCTAGATCTAAGAAGAGAGATTAATCTAAACTTAATCCTAATTCTAGAGAGAAGTGAGAGCTTCTCTCTCTAAACTAACTCTAAAACTAATCCTAATTATACTATATGCTAGATTCTTCCCTTCCCCTCAATCCTTGATCCTTTTATTCCTTTCTATCAGCAATTGGCGCCAAAATGGGTTCAGAAACCCTCTCAAATCGCCAGGCACGTGTTGCTTTTAATGAGGTCATGTGCGAGCTTCAACGCGTGCGCGCACGGTACGCGTGCACGTCCCTGGCCGATTTTGCAATGTGCACGCGGGCGCCTTGTGCGCGTGCGCGTGCTTGGTCGAGATCAATTCTTTAGTTTTTGTGCTTCTCTCCACTTACATGCTTTCTTCCTTGCTCCTTTGATCCATGTCTAGCCTATTTCAACCTGAGATTACTAACAAACACATCAAGGCATCTTATGGAATCAAAGAGGAATTAGAATTCATCAAAATAAGGCTTAAAAAGCATGTTTTTACACTTAAGAACAAATATGGGAGAGATTACAAAACCATGCCAATTCATAGGCTAAATGCGAGAAAAGGTTATCAAAATACTCTAAATTCAATACAAGATAAATCCTAAAAATGGGGTTTATCACTTGATGAGTCAACATTTTGTTCTAAGCCAATATGACATTCAGAGCATCAATTTCAAGAACTCCCTTCCTTTGAGGCGTCCCTTTATTCACGGAATTCCTCTCAGAAGTGTACATGAAATGGTTATTTACAACCATGTCAATAAGTTCTTGAGCTTCTGCAGGCATTTTCTTTAGATGAATGGATCCACCTGCAGAATGGTCCAATGACATCTTAGAGAACTCAGATAGACCATAATAGAATATATCTATCATGGTCCATTCTGAAAACATGTCAGAAGGACATCTTTTGGTCATCTATTTGTATCTTTCCTAAGCTTCATAGAGGGATTCACCATCTTTTTGTTTGAAGGTCTGAACATCCACTCTAAGCTTGCTCAGCTTTTGAGGAGGAAAAAACTTAGCCAAGAAGGCCATGACCAGCTTATCCCAGGAGTCCAGGCTATCTTTAGGTTGAGAGTCCAACCATGCTCTAGCTCTGTCTCTTACAGCAAAAGGAAAAAGCATGAGCCTGTAGACTTCAGGATCTACTCCATTAGTCTTAACAGTCTCACAGATCTGCAAGAACTCAGTTGAGAACTGGTAAGGATCTTCTGATGGAAGTCCATGAAACTTGCAGTTCTGTTGCATTAGAGCAACTAATTGAAATTTCAGCTCAAAATTGTTTTCTCCAATGGCAGGAATTGAGATCTTTCATCAAACTTGGAAGTAGGTGTAGTATAATCACCAAGCATCCTCCTTGCATTATTGTTGTTGGGTTCGGCTGCCATCTCCTTTTCTTGTTCAAAAATTTCAGCAAGGTTGTCTCTAGATTGTTGTAATATAGCTTCTCTTAGTTTCCTCTTCAGAGTCCTTTCAGGTTTTGGATCAGCTTCAACAAGAATGCCTTTTTCCTGTTCCTGCTCATATGAAAGAGAAAAGAACAGAAAAAGAAGAGGAATCCTCTATGTCACAGTAAAGAGGTTCCTTATTATTAGTAGAAGAAGAAGGGAATAAAGAAAGGAGAATCCAAACACAAGGGTAAGGATAGGGGCAGTGATTTGAGATGAAGAGAAGTGAAGAGAGGTGTTAGTAAATGAATAAATAAATAGGAAAAGATGAGAGAGGGAGAAATTTTCGAAATTAAATTTTGGAAAGGAGTTAAATGATTTTCGAAAATAAAGATAAGAAATGAAATTAAAATTAAAATTTAAAACAATTGATTAATTAAAAAAAAGAATTTTTGAAAAAGAGGGAGATATTTTCGAAAATTAGAGAGAGAAAAGTAGTTAGGTGGTTTTGAAAAAGATAAGAAACAAACAAAAAGTCAAATAGTTAGTTGAAAAAGATTTGAAAATCAAATTTGAATAAGAAGATAAGAAGTTAGAAAATATATTTTAAAATCAAATTTTTGAAAAAGATAAAAATTTTGAAAAAGATATGATATAAAAGATAAGATAAGATAGATTTAATTTTTAAAATTAAAATTAATTATTTAACTAACAAGAAACTAAAAGATAAGATTCTAGAATTTAAAGATTGAACCTTTCTTAACAAGAAAGTAACAACTTCAAATTTTTGAACCAATCACATTAGTTGTTAGCATAATTTTCGAAAATAAAGATAAAACTAAGAAAAAGATTTTTGAAAAATAATTTTAAAAAAATAAATTTCAAAAATTAATAAAAAAAATGAAAAAGATTTGATTTTTGAAAAAGTTTTGAAAAGATAAGATTTTTAAAATTGAAAATTTGACTTGATTTGTAAGAAACAACTAATTTTTAAAATTTTTTGACTAAGTCAACTCAAATTTTCAAAAATTATGAGAGAAAAAAGGAAAAGATATTTTTTATTTTTGAATTTTTAATTGAGAGAGAAAAACATAAAAAATGACTCACAACATGAAAATTATAAATCAAAACACATGATGCATGCAAGAACACTATGAATGTCAAGATGAACACCAAGAACACTTTGAAGATCATGATGAACATCAAGAACATATTTTTGAAAAATTTTTGATGCAAAGAAAATATGCAAGACACCAAACTTAGAAATTTTTAATGCTTAAACACTATGAATGCAAAAATGCATATGAAAAACAACAAACAACACAAAACAAGAAAACATCAAGATCAAACAAGAAGACTTATCAAAAACAACTTGAAGATCATGAAGAACACCATGAATGCATGAATTTTTCAAAAAAATGCAAGAACAATATGAATATGCAATTGACACCAAACTTAAAAATTGACTCAAGACTCAAACAAGAACACAAAATATTTTTGGTTTTTATGATTTTATGATTTTTTTGTATTTTCTTTTATTTTTTTTTGAAAAAAACATATAGGAAAAGAAATTAAGAGATTCAAAATTTTTAATAAGAATTCCAGGAATCTTTCAATGTTAGTCTAAAGCTCCAATCCAAGGGTTGGGCATGGCTTAATAGCCAGCCAAGCTTTAGCATACATAGTTCAAGCATGTGAAGAGGAAGCCTCAGTTCAAAAGAAATTGGATATGGCTTTACAACCAGCTTGGATTCAACATGCTTCATGAAACTCTAGAATCCATTCTTAAAAGTTTTGAAGCCATAGAATAATTTATTTTTAATTAAATTTTTTTCGAAAATAGGGATAAATTTTTTTGACAAATTTTTGAAAATTTTTTTAAAATAAAACAAAAAAAAAGTAACCTAATCTGAGCAACAAGATGAACCGTCAGTTGTCCATACTCGAACAATCCCCGGCAACAGCGCCAAAAACTTGGTGGACGAAATTGTGATTCATACTTAAATTGTTGGTCGAAATTGATTGCCCCAGTAATGGCTCCAAAAGCTTGGTGCTCAATACCATGGTCAAAACATAATTTCACAACTTCGCTCAACTAACCAGCAAGTGTACTGGGTCATCCAAGTAATACCTTACGTGAGTAAGGGTCGATCCCACAGAGATTGTTGGTATGAAGCAAGCTATGGTCACCTTGTAAATCTTAGTCAGGCAGATAATAGATGGTTATGGATTTTCGAATAATAATAAATAATAAACATGAAATAAAGATAGAGTTACTCATGTAATTCAATGGTGGGAATTTCAGATAAGTGCATGGAGATGCTGTGTTCCTTCTGAATCTCTGCTTTCCTATTGCTTTTATCCAATCTTTGTCACTCCTTTCTATGGCAAGCTGTATGTAGGGCATCACCGTTGTCAATGGCTACATCCCATCCTCTCAGTGAAAACGTTCCTATGCTCTGTCACAGCACGGCTAATCATCTGTCGGTTCT
>NC_029780.3:19076219-19091654 GCF_000817695.3 Arachis duranensis | reverse complement strand
CAGCAGAGCTCCACATCCTTAATCTATGGTGTGTAGAAACTCCACCGTTGAAAATACATAAGTGATGAAGGTTCAGGCATGACCGAATGGCCAACCCCCAAACGTGATCAATATTCTCCTAGGATGGATAATAAAATAAAACTGAGACCAAAGATGAAAATACAATAGTAAAAAGTTCTATTTATACTAAACTAGTTACTAGGTTCACAGAAATAAGTCTAAGTGCAGAAATCCACTTTTGGGGCCCACTTTGGTGTATGCTTGGGCTGAGCTTGAACTTTACACGAGCTGAGGCTTCTTTTGGAGTTGAACGCCAAGTTGTAACGTATTTTTGGCGTTCAACTCTGGTTCGTGACGTGTTTCTGGCGTTTGACTCTAGAATGCAGCATGGAACTGGCGTTAAGCGCCAGTTTACGTCGTCTAATCACGAATAAAGTATGGACTATTATATATTGCTGGAAAGCTCTGGATGTCGACTTTCTAACGCCATTGAGAGCGTGCCATTTGGAGTTCTATAGCTCCAGAAAATCTATTTCGAATGCAGGGAGGTCAGAATCCAACAACATCAGCAGTCCTTTGTCAGCCTTCTTTCAGAGTTTTGCTCAGGTCCCTCAATTTTAGCCAGAAATTACCTGAAATCACAGAAAAACACAAAAACTCATAGTAAAGTCCAGAACTGTGAATTTAGCATAAAAACTAATGAAAACATCCCTAAAAGTAGCTAGATCCTACTAAAAAATACCTAAAAACAATGCCAAAAAGCGTATAAATTATCCACTCATCACCTGGGCTATTATCTTATGATCATTATACTCTTATATTTTGTTATCTTGTACCTTTATCTTGTGCCTTAAGTTTGTGGCTTCATGTGAACGTTTTGCGTTTTTATAACTCTCGGTTTTTGAGCTTATTTTTTCATCAGGCTTCTAGAATTATGATTTCTTTCTATATATATATATATATTTATGTATAAGCTTTAGGATTATTGTAATGAGAGAGAGAAAGAGAGAGAGAGAGAGCTTCTTCTTCTCTATTCATTCACTAGAGAAGAAAGAAAGAGAAAGGTTAAGCGAAAAGCAAAGGTCTAATCACCCAAATCAAACCCATTTAAGCTAAGTCAGAAGTTAAAGGTGATTTATTTCCATTTGCATGCAATTTACTTTCTTCACTCCTTCTTCAACTCTTTGGTACTCCAATTTGGGATAAATGGAGAAAGTGATTTCTGATAATCACTACTATGAATCAAAGGCCAAAATTGTTTCTTGGGGACGAAGCTCTAGCTCAATGGTTCAGATCTGGGTTTACCACTAAACAACTTTTCCATTGCTATCCTGAGGTTTTCGGTCAGGCAAAAAAGCTCAGATTCAAACTTCCTAATTTAGGGATTAATTGAAAATAGTGAAATAGTAAGTTGGTAAATCACACAGCTCGAGGAGTTGACTTGGAAGAAAGCAACTCAGCAACATTGAAAGAGGTACAAAAGAAATTTTTTCTTCTTTCTGAAGATAATGAGAGAGAACCAGATTTTGAGTTTGTTCTAAAGTGATTCTTTGTGAAAAGTTCATCAATCTTGGACAGTATTTTCTAGTCAAAGAAGTATTCCGCCAAGATGAAGAACTCAATTAGAGTCAACTAAATCCGGTTCAACTTATAGCAACTGAGGCTGTTGAAGCATTACTCTCCTTCATGTTTTACAGTACGCATTTTATTTTCAATGTATATCTTTATGTAATTTCTTGAGTGGAAAAAGGTTGAAAGAGAGGAATCAAGAAAAAACCTATGAGTGACAAAAGGCTGAGTGATACACTTGAGAGAAATGCCTAAAGTGATTTCATATTTCTTTAGGTTGTTTATTATGTCTTGTGTCTTGTACCTGTGAGGTACCCCTTCCTAAGTTGGATTAGCACTTAGAGTGAAGAGTTCGGTATTAGCATAACCAAGTCAAGTTAGGTAAGAACTTGAGAGAGAAAGGATTGCGTGAATCCTATGAATTGGTGTATGTAATACTTTAACTATAGTAAAAATTCTACCACAGTTGTGGTGGAGACTGGATGTAGGTTGCATTGCATAAGGCAACTGAACCAAGATACATACTGGTGCCATTCTTCTTCTCTTTCTCAACATTCTGTTTTCTAGTATTTATGAGACAAAATCGAATTGTCTCATAAAATTTTTGCTGCACAGTTCAAACAGATTCTAAGTAAAAGTTTGCAAGTAAAGACAAAATTCATTAAAGTAAAAGAAGGCCATAGATTCAATCTCCTTTCTCTAAATCTTCTACAACCTTCAAGACCCATGAATAGTTGAAGTGGCTAAGATAAATTAGGGTTGAGTGAGAGAAGTCTCATTTGCAAGAAGAACACCAAACGCTAGAGAGAAAAGAAGAGAAAAAGTTATTTTTGCGCATATACAAAGCTGTTTCTATAAATTGGTTGCTGTGGATTCGTTAACTATTGGATGGAGTTCAAATTCAGACAGTATGTTTCGGACACCTGGTTCTTCATTTTTACTGTTCGGATCTTCAATTTGACATCTATAACTAGAGATATGTTCACGCATAGCACCTTTATTTTTGTGGTATTTTTATCTTTTTATTCTTATTTTGTAAACTTTGATACTTAGGTTGTTTGGCTTGTTGTATGCATGTTTAGTGCAGTAATTTGTAACTCTTTTGTACCCTATTTTTCATCATAGTGAAGCTATTTTTTAGTCTTGGTGCCTTGTGATTTTTACTTCTCACATTGAAGAAATTTTCCACGTTAAAAATCTTAGTGTGCTAGCTTGCCTCTAATTTATGGTTTATGTGATTTTTCTGTCACTATTAAGTATTATTGTGAGTGGTTATTGTTACTCTTTTTATTCTTGCAAGTAAAAAAATTGTGTATTTTATTTCTATCAATTGATCATATACACCAACGGACAAAATACAAGATAGAAAATTGAGAAAGAAAATCCGAGTATCACCTATTATTTAAAAGATAGCATAATCTCATCTTAAATAGTTTGATAATGTAAGAAAAATACCATCAAAATATTCGTCCAGGTAGATAGATAAGAAGGAAGATTGTCTAGTGATTGATATTAGAAATATACCTCAAAGACTCTGAAATGAGGTGATCTGAAAAATCTAGATATAAATGGACTTATTCCAGGTATGATACATAATAAAAATAATTTTTTATTCATGTAGTCAATAGCATCTAGTGCAAGAATATTTCGTTGTTGAAGAAGAAAATTAACTTGACAAACAACTCGATTTACCAAATCCATACAATCCCATATTATTCACTTATATTAACAATTTAAAATCTTATCACTTTTGACAGGATTTAGATGGCATGGAATTTATTTAGTTCAAGTGTGGCATATAAAATGACGTTTTCATTTATGAAATTTTGAAACTGCTACTCCAAGTTTCAAGCTAGGTCCGTATTCGGTATTCACCTGCGATGTCAACCTTGAATCATACCCACGATAAAATTCAAAGCTACACAGAGTGTATAGATAAATATGCTTGTGACTATTAATTAACAAATATAATTCAAACCAACTCCTATTTTTTGAATTTAATTCCTAACATGTAAGACTTGATTTATTGTTCACATTTTTTTGTTTTAGTGGGACAAGTCACACGAGACAATGTTGGTCGCTTTTATTAAGAGTAAATCGTGATCGTGTCACGTAATTGCATGCAAAAATATATCGCTTGAAACAACTTGAATTCGATATCGTTAAAGGAATTTCAACTAATAACTTGAAGCAACCTGAAAATAATATCCATTTGTAAAATATTGATCATGACTCTGTTAAAGTCTTATTCTTTCTATGGTCTTCATTACTTGAGTTTCATAAATATGCTCCAAGATTGCCTCTTATGAGGATCTGCTTATTAGAAAATGAAATCGACTAGATTCTTGAAAATTTCTCAAATGAAAAAGGGAGTTGATTATTATGAAATAAATGCAAGCTCGAACTCTTTTATTTGCGCTTTGTTTGACCTTTCTGGTAGCATTTTTTTAGAAAGGCTTATTATGTGTTTCATAGATAGTTATTCTGAAGTATTGGAGATTTTTTCCCAATGATATCAGAGCCAGTTGATATATACAATGAAAGATGTACAATTGATGAAAGTGAGTAAGAAAAATCTCTTAACTATGGACAGTTCATCAACATTAAAATAATCAATTCACTACTAACACAGCTTTAGCCATATATCGTCTCCCATCATCTGTAAGAAGATTCCTCTCTGAAAAAATTGAAAACCTTGTAAAATTTATCCATGTGTCTGAAGATTCTCGAGCCCTGGCCAAACAATAACCTCTTATCAACCCCTATTCATTTTATCACCAGCAGAAATTCTCTGCCATCACCAACATCTGTCATCTCATAACCCAAAATCCCTCACGTCCAGTAAAAGAAGTGATTCAAAGCTCTCAGATGCAACAGTGTTGTCGCCAAAGAATTCTCGGTGAAGTGTTCCTAAGAATTCAGCAGAGTTGCTATTGATCATCTGCAACATTTCATACTCACTTAGGTTATTGTTCCATTTTCTAATATTTCCTATCATTTATGTGACAAATTCAAAAAGAACTTGTTGGATGGTAATATCTAGTTTAGACATTCGAAGATGAAAAGTACTATTCATATACTAAACATTCTTTAACGTATAAAAATATGGTTGTTACTAATTAGTTGTAAGAATATGGTTATTATAAATGGTGTTGATGTAGTGGAATTGTTCGAATATTAATCCGTGCTCCAAAATCATTTAAGCGTTTTCGATACCTATGACGGGAAAGATTATCAAATTTAAACCGAGAATTGGATTGCTTTAATTGAAAAGACACTTGATGATAGTACATGGCTCAAGAGGATGGTTCATCTTTGTCATCAGAGATTATCATGAGTGATGTTAATCATAGCACTAGCAGAAAGATTTGCAAAATGATCTTTTTGTGTCCAATTTTCAAAAAGATCAGATGTCTTGGCAACATTTGAAGATGATGTATTAAAATAGGGAAAAGATTTTGACATTTTTTAAATTTGACGGGGCAAATTTCATCAGTACTCGACATGTGGCTCAATATGCTGGGGGTATATTTTGTGTTTTGGCTTGACATGTGTTTTTCATGCATCCAATGGCTGAAATTAGTTGGGAAAGTCACAACATGTCCTTTTGTATAAATTAGTTGGGGTTTTATTTTTTACTTTTTTTTATTACTATCATATTTTTATAATTATATTTTTTATTATTTTATTTTTTTATTCTAAATTTTGTGTGAAGAAAAAAAATTAAAGTAAATTAGACTTTATGTTATTTGTTCTAGACTAAACTACCAAAGTAATATCTAAAAGTTTACATCGCTAACAAAAATAATTCCAAAACATATTAACAACGAATAAGTCTCAGAAAAATTTTAAATATATATTCTAAAAAAAGACTTTTAAAATCAGATTTTGATATAATTTTTTGCAAGTATTATTAGAAAAATAAAATTTTTTATCCTTAAATTTTGATAATTTTAGGTCAAGTGAATTTTTTTAAAAAGATATTTTATTGTAAATGACCATATTATTTTAAAAAATAAATTAAAAAAATATAGAGATCAAATTTTTTTCTGAATTTTTTTATGCATATTTTAAATATTTATTTAAATATTGCTGCAAAAATTTGGGTCAAATAGATAAATTATTTGTTAAATAAAAAAATTGACACATAAAAATATAATATTTATAGTTATTTCTATCATATTTTTAAGTTATTTATGAGTTGTTTTGTTGATAATTTTTTTTAAAATTTTTTTTGTTTGTATCTAAATCTTTCGGATACCGAATTAGTAATTAACTCTTTCTTCTATCTTATATTTATTTTACTATTAAATAAAATATAAAAAATACTATTTTTTTATTTTATATTTTGTATTATATTTTCAGTGTATTCTGTTATCATCAAAATCAAAGGTAGCTTAAGCAAACACAGTTAATACTAATGTAAATGAATGACTCCCCAGGTATTGCTATCAGATTGATCTATCATCTTTAACCATCACAATTGTTTTAACCACAAGAGACTTGACCTTATTTAAATGTATCTAGCTAAATTTATTTTGTACCTAAATATATTGTTTTTTAATATATAAAAAGAATTAAAACGATCATTATTTTAAAATAAAAGAGTATTAAACGAGAGCGAAAACAATGGGTTTAAAAAGATGACAGAATCTTTGTGCCTCATTCCAAAATAATCTAAAGAAAATTAACAAACGCAAAGTCTTTCAATTTGATTTGATTTGATTTCATTTATTAGTAAGATATTAAGTTTAACTTTTGTGTTAAGTCAACTTGAAAGCAACACACATGCCCCTTTTGTCTCTCTTCTCTTTGGTTAATGAATTGATTATCATATTGAATTATTGATTAGATTCCAAAGAGTACCTAAGGTGTCATTGTCTTCCAGAAACCAAATTAATTAATATATATTAGGTGCCGTTCCACTGGATTCGATAAAATTAAATATATTTGGTACATGTCACGTAGTTAGATGACTACCCTATTATTTATTTATTCATATTTTTGGTGAGTACCCTATTATTGTTTTTTTTTACCGGTTTCGTTTCGATTCTTTCAATGAATTTGCTAAGTTAGCGGCAAGCATTGACATTACCTAGCACAAGTGACATTTGCATTTGATGCGTTGATTCATACCCTTTTTCTTCTTCTTCTTCTTCGATAGTTACTATAAAAATAGTATAATTTAAGTTCGTCATGCATGACGTTCACATATACTTAATTAGTTTCTTTGCCTTCATCATCCTCGTTCTCACCTGTCATGGGTAAGATTATGGAATTTGCATGTTACTGATATTAAATTAAGATCGAGTTTCGTGAAAGATAAGATTATTATTGAAAAAATTAATTTTATACTGAATTTATGCCTAACTTGATTTAAATTGTTAATAAATATAATAATTTTCCAATGAAAATTTGTAAGAGACCATTAAATTTTAATATTTTTTACCATTATTTGATCATTATAAATACTGAATTATTTTTAACAAATAAATTTTAATAATTTATGTGTGTAAATTCTAAAAAATATAAATACAAATCGTATTGATTCATATGTATAAACTCTGATAAATATATGTACAAATTATATATTTTTTGTATATAAAATTTTAAAAATTATAAATATAAATTATTGTTGATCAAATATTGATAAAAAAGATAATATTTAATGATCATCTAATTTTACTCTTTGTCAAAATTAGTGATTATAATATATTAATTAATTTTTTTATAGTTTAATTAAGAATATACATACATAACAAATAAAAACTTTAAAAAGTTTATATCAAAATTGTTTATGAAACTTTTTTAACAATATAAAAATAATAAAGAAGAGAATTGCATTCATTCCAAAAATAGAAAAAAGAAAAAGAGAATTGCATACACTTTAATGAGAAGAAATATATTTTTAAATTTAGATATTAATACTATTATTTACAAATTATAATAAAATATTTGTTATTTTTTAATCCCAATGAATTAGTAAATTTTTAAACTGAAATTCCATTCAACTATTTGTGGCTAGTTCACTTTTTTTTTAATTAAAAAATAACTAATTATCTCTCCTAAATCAATGCTATTACATATATGTCCTGCCTTTTATCAGTAAATTGCATAGGTATTTAAAAATTTAACATATTTAAAAAAATTAAAAAAATTGCACTAGAGTAACAAAGTCTTACAATTAAAAGCAGATCTCATATAACCTATAGGATTTAAATTAAAACTTTTTCACTAATCCATTTAACCTTAAATCCTGTTCATGAATTCGTTGAATTGGTTGGTGAGAAGACGTTGAAGATCGAAACCTGAATGAGTTTTGGAGTGAGGAGCTATGTCAGCGAGTGTCATCAGATGGTTGGCGGGATGGAATCGCTTGCAAAGACACTCTAATATTTAAGTTAATGTCCATACAATGAGATAATTAGATTAGATTATAGTGACATACCTGAAAAAAAAGGATAAGTCTCTCTCCTTTATCCATAATTTGTTTGGATGGGTCCTCCTTCTTGCTCGACCCCAACTTTTCAAAAGCTTCCACCAACTGTCCAGATTTTCTCAGTAAAGATCGTGTCACGTAGAGGGAGTCTCGTTCTACGGACGAAGTGCAAATTCGCTTGATAGACCCCTATTTCTTGTTTAATTAGGCCAGAACAAATCCCAATATAAAAAAACATATCAATACACAAATTAATTGTTTATATAAAATTTTTATACCGATAATACATAAAATTTAAATTCTTATAATAAAGTCCATGATCAATGCAAAAAGCTTGCTATATATTTCATCACAAATTACTATATTGTAGGCGACTGCCCGTATTCTATTCATGTTTGAAACAATTTTCTTACATGGAAGCGAGATAGAGATTAGGTATAATAATAATAATAATAATAATAAATGGCAAAATTCACACAGTTGAAGCACTTGTGTGAAGTTGAACTAAAGATGCATAAAATCCATCCTTAACATTAATCAATGTTTCATGTCTTCCTTTCTCTACTATAACTCCGTTCTTCACCACAGCAATAACATCAGCGTTTTTTATTGTGGATAAGCGGTGTGCCACGACCACGGTGGTCCTGTTGACCATGACTTTGTCTAATGCATCTTGGACAACTCTTTCTGACTCTGCATCTAATGCACTTGTTGCTTCATCTAATAGTAATATCTTTGGACTTTTGATTATGGCACGTGCTATAGCTACACGTTGCTTTTGCCCACCAGACAATTGGGTTCCCCTCTCTCCCACTATAGTGTCATATCCCTAAGATTAAGAAGAATAACATGACATCAGTTAGTTAGCACATGTTCATATGTGAATTGGTCATCCAATGATAAATCTAAATCAAATAGTGTACTCTTTAAACAACACATGAATTTATATATAACTAGATAGTAACTAATTTCTTGACTAAATTTTAATATAAACTTAACATTTTTAAAATACAAATGTCACTTTCAGAATATTCTAAATTGGTAAATCCTTTAATACTAATTACTTTCTTAATTCACAAATAATATAACTAAAACTATAGACAAACCTTATATAGTTACCAATTCACATTCATAAATGATGCTCAAATTAAGATGACCGATTTCGCAAAGGAACTTAATTAACAAGTAAGGTTTATGTTAGGCTTAAGCAAGCGTATTTGTTTTACCTGATGTAAACCACTGATAAACCTATGTGCATTGGCCAATTCTGCAGCAGCTATGATTTCTGATTCAGTTGCATTCCCACCTTTTCCATAAGCAATATTTGCACGGATGGATTCATTGAACAACACTGGTTCTTGGCTTACAAGTCCCATTTGTTGCCGTAACCACTTGAGCTGTAACTGCCTTATTTCTACACCATCCAGTGTGATTTCACCTGAATCTGGCTCATAAAATCTCTGTAACAACGATATCACTGTTGATTTCCCACTTCCACTTTCTCCAACAAGTGCCACTGTCTGCAATTACAATTCAATTCTTAATGGTAACCATAACCTCCAGGGAACTGAGTATAGTTTACTCTAAAAAAGACGAGAAGTTAACAGTTGAGAGACGTTAAATATTCGACATGTTTTACCAAATTGTTATCTTAGTTTTTAACTATTAACCTTAACCTTATAGGAACACAACTATATGTGAGTTTTCACCTATTGAAAAGATGAAAACTCGTGTAGTTGTTTTGAAGTAAAGTTAATAAGTGAGAGTAGTTAAATGATTTGACATGTTTTACCAATTGTTATTTAATAATTTTTAACTATCAATCTCACATGAAGAAAACTATATGCCTATTGAAAAATTTACCTTGCCAGAATGGATAGCCAGGCTAAGATCCCGGAAAATTTGTACATCTGGCCGAGATGGATACTTGAAGCTTACGTGACAAATCTCTATATCGCCCCTGACGGTATCCAAGGTTCTACCGGACTCATCACTAGGATCTATCTTTGATTTCCTATCAATTATTCCAAATATAGAAGCAGCAGCTGACTTGGCTTTGCTTGAGTCAGGGGCAAAGGAACTTGATTGGGATACTCCAATAGCAGCCATAGTTAACGCAAAGAAAACCTGCAAAACAAAGACAAAAACAAAATATTTACCATTTTAACAAGAGAAAAACCAATATTAATCATTTTGCAATGAATTTCAGGTAAGGATGAAGATGAGTTAGTTCATACCCGGAAAACATCTGAGAATGTCGCCTTCCCGGCCTTCATTAACCTAGCTCCGGCATAGAAACTTGTTGCATAGACACAAAACATAAAGAAAAATGAAATACCGAATCCTGATCCACTAATCACCCCTTGTCTGATCCCTGATTTCATAGGGCCTTCACATTTCTTCCTATATAGTTCCATAACCTTGTCTTCAGCACAGAATGAGGCAACAGTTCTTATGCTTCCAACTGCATCATTAGCAACTTGGCTTGCTTCCTCGTACATCACCTGCATCAGTTTCCATTATTAACATATATTCAGCATTTCAATCATAATTAGATTGGATATTCACTCTAAAATAATTACTCACCTTTGCATCTGCACTAAATCCTTTCATGAATTTCACTGAAACATATCCATTTATACCAACCAGGGGAAGCAAGACAAGAACAATCAATGCCAACTGCCAGCTGGCGACGAAGGCGATGATTAAACCAGCCAACGCGCATGCTATGTTATTAACTAAGAGCCCAAGTGCATCGCCAACAAGGGCACGAACCGATGCAGCATCGGCCGAGAGCCTTGCGCCAATGGTGCCGCTTGAGTTATCCGGCTCATCAAACCAACCAACTTCCATGTTGACAACCTTCTCGAAACACATTAACCTTATACGTTGAATTAACTTTGATCCAGCCACAGAAAAGAAGTATGCACGGGCCGGAATCATAAAAAACGATGCAAGGCCAAGTACAACAAACATTAGTGACCAAAACCTTGAGTCCTTTCTCATCTCATGAAATGGCTCATAGAATGTTTTGATCACACTAGAAAGCAAGACTCCGAATATTGGAAATATGACTCCATTTCCTACGGCTGCTAAACATCCAATCAGAAGAACTGGAATCTCCGGCTTGTTGAGGGTGGCCAGGCGCAGTAGTGGAACCTCCGGCGCTTCTTCCTTAGCTTCGAATATTTCATGGTCAGGATCAGGGGCATTAACTCCAGTAGGCAAACCGAACGAAACATTAAACGAGTGGCGGCTGCTGTTCCCTATCGATGATCCCCTGCTGATAGATCTTTGGAGTGATTTCCTTTGACTGGATTGTCTAAAAGACTCTGATGAAAGTTCATTCTTGCTTTGATGATCTACACTTTCTTTTGATTCCTTGTTTACTTGTTGTAAGCGTACAAGCTGAGAGTAAGCTCCCTCAGGATCCTTGAGTAATTCTAGGTGTGTACCTGATCAATGAACATGTTTAAGTTCACACACATAAAAAAGTAGTTTTGCTTCTGAATTCTGATCAAAGTTAGTTGTGTGGTACCTTGCTCAACCATCTTCCCTCTATGAATCACAGCAATCATTTCAGCATTCCTCACTGTGCTGAGGCGATGTGCGACTACCACAGTAGTTCGGTTAACCATGATCCTATCTAGAGCCTCTTGCACTACTCTTTCGGACTCTGCATCCAGTGCACTTGTGGCTTCATCTAGAAGCAGAATCCTCGGATCTTTCAGGATCGCTCTCGCTATGGCAATGCGCTGCTTCTGTCCCCCGGACAACTGAACTCCATGCTCACCAACCATTGTGTCCAATCCCTGCATGCAAAGGTCAAAAGTTAAAACCAATTTTTGCTACTCAACAAATTCAAGTAAACTCTAGCTACTAGAACCTGTGGCAATTTATCGATGAACTTGGCAGCATTTGCGAGTTCAGTGGATGCTTTGATCTCCTCAGTTGTTGCTCCTTCCTTTCCATATGCAATATTCTCCCTAATGCTAGACGCAAACAAAACCGGCTCCTGGCTAACAAGGCCGATTTTTCCTCTGATCCACCTAAGCTGAAACTCTTTCAAGTTGATGCCATCAATGAGAACCTCACCAGCTTGTGGATCATAGAATCTTTCTATCAAACTGATAACTGTGGACTTTCCACTTCCACTTTCTCCGACTAAAGCTGCAGTGGTGCCACTCGGTATATGAAGGGAGAGTCCATTGAATATCAATTCCTCAGGTCTTGATGGATAACTGAAACAAACATCTCTTAACACAATGTCACCTTGGATATCCTCCAATGTCTTTCCACTCGGATCATATGAATCTATCTCCGGCTTCCTCTCAATTGTCTGAAACATTTTGTATGCCGCAGCCTGACCTGCCGCGAAAGCGCTCAAGCTAGGAGATGCCTGACCAAGAGACCTAACGCATACAATAAAAAAAATGTAAATAAGATGAAGTATGAATGTATTTATGTAATGTGAACCTGTTTTGGCTAGAACTTAGAAGCTAGTGAAGCTCCTTACATGGAAGCAGTTAACACGGCAACAATGACATTAATCACCGTGCCGCCGTTATATCCCTTTTCCATTACCATCTTTGCGCCAAACCATACAGCCAGAGAATAGCCACAGAAGATAAAAAGCATCATTGTGCCTAGACCAAACCCTTCCATGGAACCTTCTTGTAGTCCTGATTTGTAGGCTTCCACAAGATGCTTGTCATAATCAGATACTGCTTGTTTTTCCCCTGTAAAGGATGCAACCTGCAAATGTAGGCATCATAATTATAGCAACACATTATGCAACAAGTAATAACCACATTCTAATTCTAGAAAATGAAAAACATACAGTTCTTATTGAGCCAATAGTTTGTTCAACAACATGTGCAGCTTTTGCATATGCAGCTTGACCCCTGGAAGCCATCTTGCTTATGCCTATGGCCATGGCAGCACCAGCCACAACAAGAAGTGGAAGAGTGGACAACATCACAACAGTAAGAAGCCACCCTTTGATAAATGCAACCACATATCCACCAATAAATGTTGCTACTAGCTGAATAAACTTCCCAACCTGTTCAAAATGCCAAGAATTCAATTGTCATCTTTCTCTATGCTACTATAATGCAAATCTTGGCACCACATAAAAAAAATTTACATAAATACATTATTATACTTATTATTTGAAAACTTTGGTTGTCTTTATTTCTTCAATTGTAATAAACTCTACTGTAAATGTTGAGCTCTTTCTTTTTTTCAAAAGGAAAGAAAAAAAAAAGAAAGAAGAATTATTACCTTCTCACCCATGGCATCTTGTATGAGAACTGTGTCACCGGACATCCTCCCAACCACCTCACCAGTGTTTGTTTCTCTATCAAAGAAAGCAACATCTTGTCTCAGTATAGTCTTCAAATACAATCCCCTGATTCTTGCTGCTTGTCTCTCTCCTGTGACCATCCAGCAACTAACCTCTGAAAACAAAACAAAAAAAAATGGTCCTCTCAATTTCATTCTCTTTTTCCCCATGTCATAAAATACTCAGAACATTTTGGCATTAGAAACAAAAAACCAAAACTTACGGAGGAACGCTGACACCCCACTTCCAATTGCCAAGTACACAAATTTTAAAGCAACCTGCAAATTCATCATTTAACTGAACCATGTCAAAAAAATAATAATAATAATAACTCCCAAGATTACCATAAAGCCATAAACAAAAATATTAAAGAAATAATATGGTAAGAAAAAAAGAGTAACATAAGGTTTTCTCTTTTCAAGTTAAAAAAAAAAAGTAATAATAAAAATGAGAAACTTGAGGATAAGTTGTTAACCTTGGAAACTTCATCCACCACGTTTGAATTTTGCTGGTTAGCACCGAAGCTATTAATCATTTGACCAAAGAGGAGCGTCATGAGAGGCAAACCCATGCCATTTCCAATCGCACCAATGGTCCCAGCTACCATCAAAAGAATGTCTGTGGAGTCTGCAAAGTAAAACAGCTTGTGAAACGGCACCGTTTCCTGCTTCTCATTTTTCTTTCCCTTCTGATCCTCTTTTTCACCGTTCACGGTTTTTGTTTCTCCTTGATTCTCTGATGCGGTTGCCTCATCATCACTTTTACTCTTCTCTTTTCCATCTACACTATTTTCTCCACCCATCTCAGATCAGTTCTGAAAATTAAAAAAAAAATTAAATATATATTGATCATTAATTAAAAATGGTAGTTAGTATTTATCTTATTTCGTAATCATTGAGTACTCTTTGTACTCCACTCTACGTATTTGGTTGTTGAGATCTTCCCTATTTAAGATAAAAAATAATAAATAAAGGTTGTTGAGTTGTTTTGAATCCAAAGAAATTTCTAAGACTTGGTGACCATTTTTATGGATTCACTAAACATTATTGTTATAGCTAATTTCCAGAAATGTGAAGGGTTTGAAGCATTCGGAAACGTGAAGCTACAAAAAAGCAGATTTTAAGCTTCTTCCAAGTACTTCCAAAATAAATATGCTTAAAAAAAGTGTTCATATTCGTCCCGGATTTATCCAAAGAAAAAAAATAAAAATAAAAAGACACAGCAATAAATACCAAACTTTCATATACAGACATAAAAGAAAAAAAAAAGAAAAAAGTTGCTGTGTTTTTTTGATATTTGTTCATTGATACAAAACATGCTAAGAAAAAGTACAAATATCTTTATTACTTCTTGAAGGTGCTGATCTTGTCGAGGACGAAGAACAAGCGCAGATTCAGGGGAGAAAGGAGGGACGCTAAATACGTCTCATTAATCGGCAACAACACATTGTTCAGACGGAAGAAGAACAAACAAAAGAAGGAAAAAAAACGTGTGGCTTTCCGTCTCTTTTTTTTATTAAATAATACTGAAACGATTCAGAAGAAGAAATGGCGTGTGTTTATATAGTACTAAGGTCAAAGTTACACACGGGACGATTAGAATGAACTCAAATCAAACAATTAAAGCTTAAGAATAATAGTGCCAACTTGGTGGAACCCATCACAGAGATTATAAATTTTTCAAATGTGAACAGACCTCAGCACCGGAAAAAAAAAAAACACAGCTGCTCAAAAATAAAAGACTTGGTTTATTTGTTAGGTAAATGTTTTCCAACAACTATCCTTTAAATATAAAAAAAATATTTATTTTCGGTCCAAGAGTAACATTAATAACAAAAGAGAGAAGTATGAGTATATTTACCAAGTTTTTGCAGTATTACATGCTGAAAATTTGGAACTTACTCTCTTTCTCTCACAAGGTGAAGGTGCTCAAGTTTGTCAGTGGTAGTACTGTGCAGATTCTGAGATTGAATGCTGATTGTACTTCGTGTGAATGTGATGCTAATAATAACTAATAAGAGCCGCGTTATATCATATCATGGATGCACCTAAATTCTTGCTTGATGCGCAAGCCGTTTTTATTC
>NC_029780.3:19068262-19075764 GCF_000817695.3 Arachis duranensis | reverse complement strand
ATTTTAATTATAATAATTTAATTAATAAAAAAATAACTTGTATGCGTTGTTTTTCTTTTCTTAATATAGTGTTAATTGTATTAACTATAAAATAGTTATTTAATCTACTTTTTTCAATAAATCAGGCATATATACTCAATATGACAAAAAATAATCTAGTAATACTTAAATCTACCAACAAAGTTTTATATGTTGGTTTACTGTGAAGTAAGAAAATATCAAAATCAGCTCAAAATGAAGAACAACTTAATAGAGAATCTTAATGTAGAAAGTTTTGTAATAAATAATAAATAATTTAAACCTACTGAATAACAATTCAATACCATCCTTTGATACCTGCAAAATATATACATGAAACAACACTGTATCAATGTTTGTATATAAAATTATATGATTAACGTAATTATAAAATTGTTTGTCAAGAGAATAAAATTATACGAATTTTTATGATAATTTTAATATTCTCAAACTATTAATGTATAATAAGAATTCATCTATTAGTTCCTAGAATTTCTAAATTTTTTTAAGTGACAGTAATAAATTTTAATAAATACATAGATTTAGTAAGATATTTTGTTAGTAATAAATAGATTTAGTAAGACATTTAGTAAGACATTTAGAACAAATAAGTAATAATATATAATAAAAAAAATTTGCATATGAATAGACAATTGTTACAAAACAAATTCTAATTGTGACATTTTAAATCTTCACATATTGCAAATCATGGAGTTCAACCACAATGTAATTGCCACTTTTTTCTGCTTTTGACCATGATATAAGTTCTCCTTGTCCGGTTAAAAGTTTAATAACATCTAATTTAAAAAAAAGATGAATTAAAAGCATAAAATTAAAGACAAATAAATGAAACAACAACAACAACAACAACAACAACAACAACATAATAATAATAATAATAATAATAATAATAATAATAATAATAATAATAATAATACAAATTAACTACGCACCAAATAAGTTAGCTTTTTCATTTGTTTGTCTCAATATATCAGCATGATCGAGAAAATTGAAATGATTGTTAGGAATGTTATGATCATCGATCGTATTTACTATACATGACTCCTTCTTAAAGGTTATTCTACACACATGTGTAGTCGGAAGATAAATTCTGCTTGATTTCTTAATCAGAAAATTTAAGAAGACATAAACTTTCCCCTTGATCAGATCATTTTCAAACATCTTTGCCAAATAATTCTTCACTGAACAATGAATTTTATCACACTATAAAACAAATTAAAAACGAAGACTATTAGCACTTACAACTCTATTAAATCGCACTGTGGTTGATTCCTCCAAGAGTTTACTCATGAAATAAAGTTAAAATGTGAACAGTAAATATATATAAACTGGACCTAGCATCACTCGAAGAAATCATGTAGAATAATCAACCTACCTTATCATCCATGAGAACCATTTTTAGATAAGTTGTCTTACTCTTGTCAAATTTGGATGGAACTTTTCATAACCCTATAATCATTGCCTTTATTTTTCAAACCTTTTCATTACATAATCTACTATAGGTAATACTGTTGATAGAATCATAGCTTGTAGCCATTAGGTATGAAAAATAATAAAGAGAAAAAGAAATACGAATAAGGTACGAATTGTGTAGATGAAAAATAATTGAAATAATTGACTATTACGACTTATATATATATACACTAATTACAAATGATATGAATTTTTAATGGAGATACTTGATACTAATAGAAAAAAAGTATATAAATAGAAATTATTTAACTTCAATTTCAATTTCATATAACAAAACAGTGATTTTTAAAATTTATGGAATCTTTTTTTGACATATGTATTATGTCATACGTATAAATTATACGGATTATTATGTAAATTCATATATATACATAACAAAACAGTTTAATATTATATATTTTTTACATTAATTATATGTTAATATTTAAAAAAAAGAGATATATAAATATGTATAATATAATTGTTATATATGAAGCAGTTTTATATTGCTTTAATTATAGAAACTTACTATAATTATATAAAATTTAATTTGAGAAAATAATTTCCCTTATCATAAATAATATACTAAAACTATTAGTATATTATCTTCTTTATGGTTAATTGAATTTATCAATGATTTTCCCGTGTAAATCGTTATTACCAATTTTTAATAATTACTTAATATACAAAATTTAAAATTGAAAATTGTTATTACTAATTCAATTAACTGGTTAATTGAGTAATAATTGTCAAATTATTAAGGTGCAAAATCATTGATTTACTCAATTGATTTCCATATATTATTTATATTTTAAGTAATAATTTGAAATTATATTATTTACCCAGTTAATAATACTATTATTAAAAATTATTTTTTGCATTGATTTTTAAATCAATTATTAAATAATTATTTTTGTTAAGATATTTGTTTATAAATTATTTTAAATTATATTTTGTTAATATATAATTATTTAGATTATTACTCATGACACGGGTATAATTTCATTTTATACCAATTAATCAATTATAATTATATGACACGGGTGTAATTTTAATTTTATCTACGGATTATTTCCCGTAATAATATACAACATATTATTTACCATAATAATTTGATTTGATTGATTTCTAATTATTTACGTACATAAATTATTAAAATATATAACATAAATATCGTAATTATTATAATTCTATGATATAATTATAATTAACATATTTTATCATAATTAAATATTGATTTGATATAATTATAATGAAAATACTTTTTCAAAATAATACATTCTACTATTATTCATCCACTAATTATTTGGCAATAAACCTGATTTTTTACATCTCCGCTATGGGAAATAACTACTTAGATATACCAAATAATATGTAACATATTACTACCTCTATAAGTTAAGGCACAAAGACAGGATTTAATTAAGGTGATTGAAACTTTCACCAAACAGAATATAACCTCAATCGAATAAAAAAGGTACTCGATTTTGCATTAATTAGCTAGTCAAATAAATCACATACTCATTCATTATTCATGTTTCATTATATTTTTTAAATAATATATAGAAAACATATATCCTGTGTATAAAAATGTGACTATTAGTAATTTTATTAATAAACCTTTTTTTAAACTATTACTAATTTCAATTTTAATAGAAAATCTGGGGAAATAATTTCGCTTCCCATAAATAATATACTAAAACTGTTAGTATATTATCTTCTATATGGTTAATTGAATTTATCAATGATTTTTCCGTGTAAATCGTTATTACCCAGTTTTTAATAACTACTTAATATACAAAATTTGAAATTGGAAATTGTTATTACTAATTCAATTAACTGGTTAATTGAGTAATAATTGTCAAATTATTAAGGTGCAAAATCATTGATTTACTCAATAGATTTTCATATATTATTTATATTTCAAGTAATAATTTAAAATTATATTATTTACCCAGTTAATAATACTATTATTAATAATTTTTTTTGCCTTGATTTTTAAATCAATTATAAAATAATTATTTTTGTTAAGATAATTGTTTATAAATTATTTCAAATTATATTTTGTTAAGACATAATTATTTAGACTATTACTCATGGCACGAGTATAATTTTATTTTATACCAATTAATCAATTATAATTATATGACACAGGTGTAATTTCAATTTTATCCACCAATTATTGGCAAATAAATTTTATTCCAATTATAAATAAAATTTGTTTTTATTGGCAAATAAATTGTCTTTAGGTCAACGATTTAATATATGTGTATGTTCATTTTTTGTCAAATATAATAAAAATATAAATAAAAAAATAAAGGATAAAAAATAAACTTAATAATATCTGACACTACTTCATTTTATTAAATTATTTAAAAATAGCACATCCACAAAAAATAATCGTAATATATAAATTGAGGCAATAATTTAAAATTCTATAATTATAATTTAACGACAACCAACTGAAATAAGATCGTAAGTTTCAATATTTAGAATTCATGCAAAATCAGACCATCCTCTTGTTAGATAAGCTTCATCATCCGCTATCCATGCAATGCGGAAAGGTATAGAATTGCCACACCGAGAAACCAAACTAACTCTTATTCCCCTCAATGGCATTGCATGCATGCAAAAGAAAGCTGGTAATTTCTGAAAAAAATAAAAAAAATGTTAAAAAATTATTCTAATAATGAACAGCTTAAACTAAGAAAATTTAAATAGATTACCAATCGTTGAAATTGCATATCTGAATTTGTCACGAATTTAGCAAAATTGAACTGAAATTGAGGAAATTCAATTTCATTATGTGCTCCACTTCGAAGATTTTCGGACAGACGTAAAAAGCATGGAGGCGATGGAACTTGAACTTGTCCTATAAAGTTCCGTGGATGCAATTCCTCAATAAAAAATCGAGTTCCTCCTAAGAAATCTAACTTTAACCACATTTCATTGGGTTGGTCATAATAGGTGAGTAGATCCAACCATCCTTCGATAAAGTAGAGACTATTGCCTTTTCTTTGAACACTTACATCCATGTAGTTGGAACCCGAATAAGTGAAGACAACTCGATGAGGTATTTCATGGATGTGATGATTGTAAATGATTGTGGCAAAAGACAATCAAACTGGAACATTAGACGATAAGAATAACTTAGAGTAACAACAAATAAAAAATTATCAAAAGAATAATATAATAGAATGAGCATATGAAAAATATTATAAAAAAATTATAAATTGTACCTTAAAAGGATCAACTTCAATAAAAAACGAAGAATACATTCTTATTCTATGAAGTAGTAAAAATCTACACAGACTCAGTCTATCTCTTTTAATATTGTCATTAAGGATAAATCAAAATCCAACAGTACAATTAAAACATCACAAAAGTTTTACAGGAGTTGCATAATAATTAATAACAACAATAACAAACAATAATTTTTTTAGACTCCATAATTTAGGGTTAAAAATATATATATTACTAATTTTATAATTAAAATATATCACATATTATTTTTTTATTATAATTAAAATTAATTTTTTTAAATTAAAAAGTCATCTCTTTTTTTCTATCTCCCTTTCTCTATCTCTCTCATTCCTTCACTCACTCTATCTCTTTTATATATTATTATCAATAACTAATTACAAATTTAACAACTAAAATGTACGATATAACATTCTCATATTAAAATTAAAATTAAAATATAATTATATTATATTACTAATTTAACAACTAAAATATATCATATGACACTCTCTCATCAAAATCAAGATAAAATATCTTTTTTTTTAATTAATAATCTCCCTCCTTCCATTCTCTTATCTACTTCTCTTCCTTTCTCTATTTCTCTCTACTATTTCTACTCTATATATAATTTATGATTTATATTTTATATTATTAATTTAATAAACTAAAATATATCATGAGATTTTTTTTATTTAGCGGTGGCCTATGATGCACGGACACTAACACGGACACAGGACACGACACGACACGGAACACGCCGACACGCGAATTTTAAAATTTTACATGACACGGGAACACGTATACATATAAAATATAAAGTATTTTTTAAATTATTTTTAATGTCTTATTTTAATTATATCAAGTATTTAAAATATTTTTGTTTTAATAAATAATAATATATACTATATCTAAAATTATTTTAAGAATATATATTAAGAATATGACCGGACACGCTGACACGTGATGATATTTAAGTGTGCCCAAGTGTGTCCGGAGAAGAATTTTTTATTTTTTATTAAAACACGGTTTGGACACAGCAGACACGCGTGTCGAACGAGTGTCGGTGAGTGTCGTGTCTGAAATGTGTCCGACACGCAGACACGGCAACTCAGCAAAGTGTCCATGCTTCATAGGGTGGCAATATATACCCTGCACAGGTATATAAACCCGAACCAATCCGTTCGGGTAGGGTTGTCTACCCAACCCGCTGTGGGTAAGGTAGGATGCGTTAGGAGTTTGCCTGCGGGTAGGGTAAGGTATGGGTCTAGAGTATACCCTACCCTACCCTACCCTACCCGTACCCTTAATATATTATATAATATATATGTAAAAGTTATGTATGTAGTGAAGAAGTGAGTGTTGAACTCACAAGCTTTTTCTTATAAAAATTTGAAATAACTAAGAAGCTAGTTGATGATATTATTTATAATTTTATGTTAGATTTCTTTAAAATTTTATTGTTTTTTATTTTAATTTGGAATGGTTGAATTTTATATTTGCTTAAAATTTGTTTATTTTTCTGCAGATAGGGTCAGATAGGGTAAAGTTTAGAACTTTAGGGTGCGGATAGGGTTAGGGTTGAGAAATTCTCAACCCGCGAATAAGGTAGGGTAGAATTTTCAAAAAAATTTCAACCCACAGATAGGATTAGGGTAGAGTCCAAATCTTACCCTATCATACTTATTGTCAGCCCTACTTTGATTACAATTAAAATAAAAAAAATTGTCCAAAATTAACAAATTCCTTCTCGCATCCTTTATCTTTCTCTCTCTTTTCTCTTTCATTCTCTATCTCTACTTTTTTATTCTATCAAAAATAAAATTAATAAAATAATATAATTTAAATAAATTCATAAAATTAAGGAATACAATAAATTTATAATTAAATATAATTAAAAACTAATTCTATAATATTATTCACTTAAAAAATATATTTTTATTATTATCATTATTATTATTATACGCATACTTTTTTAATTTTTTTATTTAATTTTGAATTTTTACCGCTTATTTTGTTAATCTATTGTTCGGTGGTCGGTTGCCGGACTAGTCAGGTGGTTATTTGAAGGGGTGGTGACGCTTTAATTGCGGTCGTGCTGGATTTGGATCTGCCGGGTAGCCGAACTCTTGTTGTAGAAGGAAAGAGGGGGTGTCACCTGCAAAGACACTCCGACGCTCTAGTCAGCTAGTGTGCAGGTGGGGAATATGATAGGTGGAAAAAGTGACGTACCTTGGGGGAAGGGCATGTCCTTCCCCATTTATACCGTGTCAGGGGTGGGCCCTACAAGGACAGGCCCACCTTTCTCGAAGCTTCCTCACAGCTGCAGTGGAGAGCTGTCAGGGACGCGTGTCCGGGTCACGTAGTGAGCTGCACGTGCCCGACCGCTTGGGTCGGGTCATCAGTGGGTCGGGTCGACCCGCAAGTGGCCTGGGCTAGGCCGTAACAGTGCCCCCACGCGCCAGTGGTAGTCGTGGGAGCTATCAATGGCGTGTTATTCTATGTTTCGTTCATCCTTGTCAGGTCGGCCGCTCGTGGGAGGGACATGCCCCCTATGCGCGTGTCCCCTGGTTGCCCAAACAACCGTTTCGTCGCCTCGTTCCTCGCGCTGAGCATTGAATGCTCATAATGGGGTGAAAAATCCTGTTTGCAAAGACTATTATGCCCCCAGGTTTTTCGCACTTCCTAGGAGGCAGTTTTAAACAGTCAGTTTTGCTTCTTCCTCTTTCATACTTTCTGCATACTCCTGTTTCTTCTATCTTCCCACCATC
>NC_029780.3:19056737-19067876 GCF_000817695.3 Arachis duranensis | reverse complement strand
GCCCCCCGAGTTGCCGACTGGATTTGGTTCTACAAATCCATGTTTACTCAAGTGGGAGTCTGTATTCCGTTTTTCGCCTTCCAAATGGCGCTTCTAGGTCGGATTTCCGTGGCGCCGTCGCAGTTGCATCCGAACAGCTGGGCTTCAATCCGCTGTTTCGAGATGGTTTGTGAGTATCTCGAGCTGCCGGTGTCTGTAGATGTTTTTCTTTTCTTTTTCAATCTTACAAACCCTTCGAAGGAAGGGAAACATAAGAAGGGGTTCATGTCCTTCCGGTCTGCCCAAGGTCGGAGGATTTTTGGTCTGTTTGAGGACTCCTACCATGGATTTAAGGACAAATATTTCAAGGTCCGCCCGGTCAAAGGTCGTCACCCCTTTTGGTTGTCATTAGAGGGGGCACGCCTCATCCCGACCTATTGGAGCTTCGGGGCAGGGTCTAACGCCTTTGTTAAAGTGTCCTATAAGGGCATGTCTGTGGTGGACAGGAGGATTGCCGATGTGTTGCTGGCAGTCTTTGGGAGGAATCATGTGAATCCTCACCTCCTCATGGGTGACCGGGAGGCCGGTCGGAACTATATTTGTGAGGAATCTTTGCTTGCTTTGTCTCTTAGCTTCTTACTTTTCTTAATAGCTCATTGTGACTAACCGACTTCTTTCTCTTTTTACAGTGGGAATGTCTGCCGAGATAACGGGTCTCCCTAATTTGTTCCAAACCTTCCTGTGTGCGAGTGACGACGAGGGAGGTAATGAGAAATCTGCTGCTGGGAAGTCTGCTGCTCCCCCGGTGGACAAGGCCGCTTCCGAGCAAGGGGCTGCGGTCGACGAGACCGGCACCTCGGCTCAGGGTGCCTCGACTGAAGGTGATAAGGCAGTTCACGTTTCCCCCTTCCGAGAGGTGATCAACACTGGGGGTTCGACGTCTAATCCTGATGCCGATGACGAGGCGGAGCAGGTTCCTAGCCTCAAAAGGAAGAGGAAGACGTCATCCAGTCCTGAGGGGGTTCTTACCGTCATGGAGAGGAATTTTGACGCTGGGAACTTTATAGATTCTCAGCTGATTCCTGGTACTGAAGAGCATTTTCATGAGTCATCCCTTGCCGGGCAGGCGAGGTGGATGTATCGTACCCTCTTGCGTGGCGCAGTGATAGCTCGAAAAGCCGAGTTTGAACTGTCCGGGATGGAATCCCTTCGCAGGAGGTTGGAATCTGCTGGGAAGGCTAATAATGAGCTTAAAAGTGAAGTTGAAACTCTCCGGGAGTAGCTGACCCAATCTGAAGAGAAACTTGACGCCGCCGAGAAGAAAGCTACTGCTGCCGAGAAGAAAGCCACTACCGCTGAGAAGAAGTTTGAAGAGTCGGACGCCACGGTTTCACGTCTTGTCGAGCGCGAAATGAGTTTAGAGAGTCAGGTCGGCGCAGCACAAAAACGGGTGGCCGAGATGGAGAAGGAGAAGCAAGTTGTGGAGGCTGAACTGGCAGCGTTAAGAACAAAGTATAAAGACGTCGTCAAGCAGGGGAAAGGTGCGATCCTGGCAACCGAGGAGGCCCTTAAAGCTCAGGTCAAAGTTGTTGCTCCTGACTTTGACACGTCGGCGATTGGTGTCTTCAAGGTGATCAAGGATGGCAAAATTGTTGACGTACCCAAGAAGTGAACTCTCCTTTTCTGTTATAAAACTTTTGGTTCAGCCGTTTTGTTTTGGCTTTGATGAACAATTGACTTTTTGGTTTGCTTGCGCGTTCTATTGTAAATACTTTTTTATTTGCCTGGTCGTGTTATCGTTTATATTAACCGTTATTGACTTGTGGCTATCGTTCGTTTTGCCGTGTTGATGATATTCCGGCTGGGCCGGGTCGTGGCTTTTTAGTGTAGCCGTTTTGCTATTGTGGTAGTTGATGGGCTCCCGGGGTGATCAGTCCCGGGGCCGCGCATCGTTGTCCGGTTGTGATGAATTCGCTTGCGTAGTGGGTTGTCCAAAAAAGGCGAACAAAACAAAAGAGAAAATTTGCACAAGTATATCTTATTCGGTAATTGCATAAAAGGCCCATAGGACATAACGAAAAGTACAAATCCGCGAATTTATACTTAGCTCGGTCAGTCGGCATGTCGCCTCATGCGCTAGGAGTAGAATCTTCTCAGGTTGTCTACGTTCCATGTTCTTGGGACTTCCTTGCCGTTGAGCCTTTCTAACTTGAAAGCACCTTTGCCCATCACTTTTTTGATTCTATAGGGGCCTTCCCAGTTTGCCGCAAGCTTGCCTACTCCAGGGGTCGGTAAGCCGATGTCGTTACGCCTTAGGACGAGATCGTTCGGTTCGAACTCCCTTCTGAACACTTTGGTGTTGTAGCGCAGGGCCATTCTTTGTTTCAACGCTGTTTCCGTCAAATGGGCCATTTCTCTTGCTTCATCTATTAGGTCTTTCTCCACGGCTTCCTCCACTCCTTTCAAAAGTAAACGGGGGCTCGGCTCCCCGATCTCCATGAGTATTACCGCATCTAACCCGTATGTCAATCGGAAGGAAGTCTCCTTAGTGGAGGACTGCTCGGTTGTTCGGTAAGACCAGAGGACCGAGGCTAGTTCGTCGGCCCAAGCACCTTTTTTATTATCCAACCGTTTCTTCAGCCCTAACAGGATAATCTTGTTCGCGGATTCCGCCTGTCCGTTTGTCTGGAGGTGCTCTACCGAGGAGAACTTCTGTCTTATACCCAGGCCGGTGAGGAATTCCGTGAACTTCTTGTCGGTAAACTGCGTGCCATTGTCCGAGATAACGACTTCTGGAATCCCGAATCGTGTTATTACTTGCCTCCACATGAATTTTTTGCAATTGGACGAGGATATGCTGGCCAGCGGCTCGGCTTTTATCCATTTGGTGTAGTAATCAATGGCGACTATGAGATACTTGACTTGCCCAGGACCGACTGGGAAGGGCCCCAAGAGATCGACTCCCCACTGCGAGAATGGTCGGGAGGACGTTAACAGACTTAACTCGGAGGCCGGTGCCCTGTGGAAATTGGCGTTCTCTTGACACTTGACACATTTTCTGACGAATTCTTTGGAGTCTGCCATCATTGACGGCCAATAGTATCCAGCTCGGATTAACTTTCTTGCTAAGGCTTTGCCTCCTATGTGGTGTCCGCAGCAGCCTTCATGGACTTCCCTGAGGACGTAGTCCGTCTGGTCGGGGTGTAAGCACTTCAGTAGGGGCTGGTTGAGCCCTTTCTTGAATAGCTATCCTTGAATGACCGCGTACTTGGCTGCTTCCCTTCTCAGTTTCGCGGCATCCTTTTCATCGTCAGGGAGTTTGCCACTTTCTAGGAAACTGGTGATGGGGTCTAGCCATGAAGAGCCCAGCTTTGACAGATGCAGGGTGACCGCCGGCTCCCTCGTCATGCCTTGGATGAGAGATCGGTTGCCTTCTCCCGATTTTGTGCTGGCCAATTTTGATAGGAGATCTGCCCGTGTGTTCCTCTCTCTGGGCATGTGGTGGACCGTGACCTCCTCAAACTTTTGGCTTAAGTTCTTGACTTTTTTCAAGTACTTTTGTAATAATGAGTCTCTGGCTTGATAGCTCCCGTTTACCTGGGAGGTGACGACCTGCGAATCACTGCATATTTCCAGCCTTGTTGCTCCGACTTCCGCTGCTAGGGTTAAGCCCCCTATGAGGGCTTCGTATTATGCCTGGTTGTTCGAAACGGGGAATTCGAACCTGATCGACTGCTCGTATACGACTCCAACCGGGCTTTCTAGGATGATCCCGGCGCCCCCGGACGTCGGTTGGAGGCTCCGTCCACGTGGAGCTTCCACCGTGTGCTCGTTTCTTCGGTTGGATCTCCCGTTACTTCTACTAAAAAATCTGCCATCGCCTGCGCCTTGATGGCTTGCCGGGGTTCGTATCGTATGTCGTATTGGGAAAGTTCAATGGACCAAGTCATCATCCTTCCCGCCAAATCGGGTTTTTGAAGTACTTGTCGGATTCCCTGGTCCATTCTTACGACAACCTGGTGACCTTGGAAGTATTGCTTTAACCTCCGTGAGGACGTCAAGAGTGCTAGAGCTAGCTTTTCTAGTTTGTTGTACCTTAATTCTGCCCCTTGCAGGGCTCTGCTCACGAATTAGACTGGTTATTGAGCCCTCCCTTCTTCTCGCACTAGGACTGCGGCCAGGGCTTCTCCTGTTATGGCGAGGTATAGATATAACGGCTCCCCGTCCTTTGGCTTCCCGAGCACAGGGGGTGCCGCCAGGATTTCCTTGAAGTGCCTAAAGGCTTCCTCGCATGCGGGTGTCCATTCGAACGCTATCCCTTTCCTCATGAGGTTAAAGAACGGTAGGGCCTTTGTTGCCGACGCTCCGAGAAACCGGGATAACGAGGTCAGCCGCCCTGCCAGCCTTTGGACGTCCTTGATACAACCTGGGCTCTTCATCTGGAGTATCGCTTGGCATTTCTCTGGGTTGGCTTCTACCCCTCTCTGAGCTATCATGAATTCCTAAGAACTTTCCTGCTTCCATGGCGAAGGCATATTTGAGGGGATTCAGCCTCATGCCGTGTCGTCGGAGAGACACAAATACACTTGCCAGGTCATTCAGGAGGTCGTCGGGTCGCGTTGTTTTCGCGAGGATGTCGTCCACATAGACTTCCACTGTCTTGCCTATGAGGTCGTGGAATATCCTGTTCATCAGCCTTTGATATGTTGCCCCTGCGTTTTTTAGGCCGAATGGCATTACCTTATAACAGAAGGTTCCCCCCGGTGTTATGAACGCCGTCTTATCTTCGTCTAGACGGTGCATCGGTATCTGGTTGTAGCCGGAGTAGGCGTCCATGAAGCTCAGATAACGGTAACCCGCCGCAGCATCGACGAGCGCGTCTATGTTAGGGAGGGGAAACAGTCCTTAGGGCATGCCTTGTTAAGGTCAGAGTAGTCTACGCACATTCTCCATTTGCCGTTGTGCTTTTTTACTAGAACGACATTCGAGAGCCATGTCGAGTATTCTACTTCTCGTATGAAACCTGCTTCTAGGAGGCTGGCCGTCTGCCTGGCTACCTCCTCCGCTCTCTCCCGCGACATCTTTCTCTTTCGTTGGGCTACCGGGCGTGCTTCCGATTTGACGGCCAGGTGGTGTGACATAATTTTGGGGTCTATGCCCGGCATATCGGCCGGTGTCCAGGCAAACAAATCCCTATTTGCCCTTATCATTTCGACCAAGGGTTCCTTCAGCTAATGCGGGAGATTCTTGTTGATGAACGTGAATTTTTCCTCCGTGTCACCGATCCTGAATTTTTCCAGGTCCCCTTCTGGTTCTGGTCTGGGTTTGTCGTCTACTCTGGCGTCCAGGTCGGCTAGGAACACGCCGGACGCCTCTTTGGATTTCTTCCTTAGGGAGAGGCTGGGATTGTCGCAAGCGACTGCCGTCTCAAGGTCTCCTCTTATGGACCCTATAGATCCGTCGTCGGTAACGAACATCATGACTAGCAGCTTCGTGTTGATTATCGCTTCAACATCGTTAATCGTTTTCCTTCCCAAGATGATATTGTAGGCGGTGGAATCTCGAAGGATCACAAACTCGGCCATCGCCGATCTTCGGCCTTGAGTCTGTCCCACTGAGATCGGCAGGGATATTACTCCATCAGGTTTGATGATGTGGTCGCCCAATCCAATGACCCCGTGCTGGTGAGTCGTTAGATCGGCGTCCCTTAGTCCCAATGCGTCAAATACGTTGCGGAACATGATGTTCGAGTCAGCCCTCGTGTCGACAAGGATTCGTTTGACGAGACCGGTTCCCACTCTGGCCGTGATGACCATGGGCGGGTTTTCGGGGCGTCGTCGAACCATTGGTCTTCCGGAACGAAAGAAATGGAGGGGGCTTGTTAGAGTTTCGCACCAACGAGGAGGAGACCGCCAAGACCTTAGCATCTTTTTTGTGCGCCGATCGTGACCTCGGCGCGGCATTTTTGGCCGTCACCACGTTTATCACGGTGAGGCCGTGATCTCTGTTTTCTGGCTCTTGTCACCGCTTTGCCGAACGGGTTTTGCCTTCTTCATCTTGGTCGCGATAACGCCTCCTCGGCTCCTTGATAAGATGGGAGAATTCTGCTAACTTACCTTCCCTTATCGCTTGCTCTAGTGCATCCTTCAGGTCAAAGCAGTCCTGTGTTTGGTGACCATAGCCTTTGTGGTAGTCACAATAGAAGTTCTTGTTTCCTCCCGTACGGTCCTTGAGTGGTCAGGGCTTCAGCAAGATTCCTTTCTCAGCTATTTGCTGATAAACTTCCATGATGGGAAGAGTAAGCGGAGTGTAGTTGGTGAATTTCCCGACCCGGGGAAATGGCCTGGTTGCCTTGCTTGGAGCTCCTTCCCTGGTTTGTTCCTTCAGTCTTTCTCCGTTACCTTGTTGCCGAGGTTGGTGTAGCCGGACTGCCGTTTATTGGCAGCCACGACTTGGCTGACTTCCTCATCGTTTATATACTCCTTGGCTACCGTTTGGATCTCGTGCATCGTCCAAACTGGTTTCGTGGTAAGGTGTTTTCGAAAGTTCTCGTTGAGGAGGCCATTCATCAGGCAAAGGCTGGCCACTGAATCGGTTAGGCCATCGATTTCCAAGCATTCATCGTTGAACCGATCCAGGTATTTTCTGGTCAGCTCTCCCTGTCTCTGGGTTACCCCTAGAAGGTTGATCGGGTGCTTTGCCTTTGCTATTCGTGTTGTAAACTGGGCTAGGAATGCACGACTGATGTCCGAAAACCCGTAGATGGACCCTTGCGGGAGGCCGTTAAACCATCTGATCGCGGGTCCTACCAGGGTTACCGGAAAGGCTCGGCACCTCACCTCGTCCCCTACTCCCTCTAGATTCATCCTTGCTTCGAAGGCCGTGAGGTGTTCTAGAGGGTCTTGAGTTCCATCGTACCTCATGTCCGTTGGTTTGTCGAAGTGCTTCGGCAACCGGACTTCGAGGATGGATCGGTGGAATGGGGTGGCGCCCATATCACGGGTTGCCGTTTCCTCTCGAACCTCCCTTCCCCGTCTTCGCGATCTCGTGCTGTGCGGCGCGTTTCCTTGCCTCGGGAGTAGATGATCGTGTCATTTCGTCTTCTCGGGATGGGGGACTCTTCCCGGGTGCTCTCCGCTTCCGTTCGGGATGCGGAGGCGCGTCACAGACGGCTTCGGTGGGAGTCTCTCTCTTGGCTTTCAGGGGATGGGGTGTAGCTGGGATCGGTGGTTCGTCCGTCGCGCTCCTGGTCGGCCAGTTGCCGTTCCAGGTTCTGGACCCTGTGACGTAGCTCCTGCATTATCATGGCGCTGTCGCCGCCCGTTCCCCCGAAGGGTCGCGTCCTTGTGTGTGGTTCAGTGTGTTGTCGGGGGGACCTTCGCTGTCCTCTTAGTGAGGCGACGGAGGCCGCCCCTTCTGCTCCGGCTCCTCGGCCTTGGTCTCCGGGGCCCGGCACAACGTCCATCTAGTCGTCCCCACAGACGGCGCCAATGTTCGGTGGTCGGTTGCCGGACTAGTCAGGTGGTTATTTGAGGGGGTGGTGACGCTTTAATTGCGGTCGTGCTGAGTTTGGATCTGCCAGGTAGCCGAGCTCTTGTTGTAGAAGGAAAGAGGGGGTGCCACCTGCAAAGACACTCCGACGCTCTAGTCAGCTAGTGTGCAGGTGGGGAATATGATAGGTGGAAAAGGTGACGTACCTTGGGGGAAGGGCAGGTCCTTCCCCATTTATACCGTGTTAGGGGTGGGCCCTACAAAGACAGGCCCACCTTCCTCGAAGCTTCCTCACAGCTGCAGTGGAGAGCTGTCAGGGACGCGTGTCCGGGTCGCGTAGTGAGCTGCACGTGCCCGACCGCTCGGGTCGGGTCATCAGTGGGTCGGGTCGACCCGCAAGTGGCCTGGGCCAGGCCGTAACATCTATATATTTTTACTTCTCTTTTTTTAAATATTTGTTTCATATAATTTAAAGAGAATACTAATATACTAACTAATAATTTGAATCAAGATTCAATTGTTTAAAAAAATTGATTTTGAGTAAATTTTATAACTATCAATATAAATTTTTTTATACTAATATCTTATTTCTATAGATAGAGAAAAAAATTATTTTTAAATAATAAGTATGAAAATTAATTATTTTAATTTGTGTAACAAAATTAATACCTAATCAAATGTAAAAGTATACACGCTAAATTCTTTCAAGTTTTAGATAATGAATAATGTAAATTAATTATTAGTAAAAAATTAAACTTTTCACATAAAAAAATAACTAAAAACTTATTATTTAATCTTTTTTTGTCTACAGAGACCTTGGTTTCTTAGGTCTTAGCCAACAGAGATTTTTGTCTCCTACGATCTTTTTGTAAAGTAATTTGATTCTATAAATCTTTTGTATCATAATCTATAATGTTGAGACAAAGTCGACATAACTTTAAAAGATTTATATTCCCGCAATGTTATTACAGGAAAAAACACTAGTTAAAACTAAAATTTTAGTCTTGAGATACAAAAATTTCAGTCCCATTATTAGCACCTCGAGAATGTGGTGACACAAGAACTAAAATTTTTAGAAATGGATACTAGAATTTTAATAATATATCCTTTTAAAAATCATCTTATTTAACTTTTTAAATTTTAAATTTACTTTTCAATTTTTATATTTATCTTAAATTAAATATGATATTAAGACAT
Source organism: Arachis duranensis (assembly GCF_000817695.3). NCBI lineage: Eukaryota > Viridiplantae > Streptophyta > Magnoliopsida > Fabales > Fabaceae > Arachis > Arachis duranensis. The sequence goes on along the minus strand of NC_029780.3, from coordinate 19,059,209 downwards.
AATTTAATTACAGTCTCTCTTCCAAACATATTGTTAAAGATGACAATCGGATAGACAACGACTGATTTTGGTATTACCAATTACGGCCGGTCGACCGCCTACCTGTTCGCTGTTTCTTATCAAGTGAACTGTCAATTTAGTCTCTGTCTATTTTCATCATGGACAATGCAACTCCAACAAAAAAAAAATAGAGCCACTTTAATTAGCTTTTCTCTTTAGTCTTTGTGAAACAAAAATGGATCCTTTTTATTTTTTTTTAATACTTGAAAAAATAAAGTGTAATCTTTCACCTTTAATTTTATAAATGAGACTAAATATAAATAAAAAAATAATAAATAATGAGATTAAATACTAGATATTATTCCCTTTTTTGTCCACAGAAAAGAATTCACTCCCCTGCGAAACCATGCAATTCCTATTTTAACTCGGATATCGAAAATCAAATATTTATATAAATAAATAATAAAAAATTATATTTAATTAAAATTTTAATTTATAATTTTATAATTTATTTTTTTATTACTTTTATATATAAAATCATTATTATTGTAATTATATATGTTATATTTATTTATATTATATCATTATATTATTCTATGACGTATTATATTATGGCACCCAATATACTGACACAACACATGCATTCTGGTGTCATTTTACATATATTTTTTTTCAATTATTTTTTAAGAAAGTATTATTAATCAATTATATGCAAATTAATATTTAATGAATATCTCAGATTTGTCAATGATTTTAATATTCTATTTCATATCTTTTTAGTAATTATTATGATTTTTTTAGAAGCCTGCTATACATACAAACCTTTTTGACTTACAAGTCTTACAAGTTTGCATAAGTCAAACAAAACATACGTACATTACTATCACATTCAAGAGTAAATATACACATGTTATTCAACCATTTCCTGTTTTCAAAGCGCGCTACTCACCATGCATTATGAACGACTCTTCTTCTTCTTCCTCCATGAAAACAAGTTTCTTGCCAAATTTGTTCGATCTCCTTCGTGCGTTCTCTCTTCGCCTTTTCATTCGTTGTTTTACCTGCGTTTATCACTGGTATTCTTGCTTCGTTTTTTTATTTTCATGGTTTCTGAAAATCAAGCTTTGAAATCATTTTGAAGATAATGGAACTTCAGAAATACATCCAAACGAATACAGAAATACACCCAAACGATTACAGAACTACACCCAAACGGTTATAGGAATTCACCCAAACGATTATAGAAATACACCCAAAGGATTACAGAAATACACCCAAAAGATTACAAAAATACACCCAAAGGATTTAAGAAATACACCCAAAATTCATTGAAGAACATCTTATGCATAATTCAGAATTCTTTCTCTCTCTCCTCCTCATCTTCTGCTGTTTCTTCTTCTTCATTTTCTTATTTCATATTCTCATAATTCTTTTTGGGAGAAAAAAATCAAACAAAGAAGAAAAAAAATACATAATGTTGCAAAATCAAAAGAAGAACGAGAAAAAATACGACGATGAAGATGAAACACTTCAAAAATGATTTCAGAGTTTGATGTCAAAAAATAATGGAAAACGAGAATAACGAAGAAAGAAAACAGAAAGAAAAGCACGTAAATGAAGAAGGAGAAAGAGAAGGCAAGAAATTCAAAAAGGAAACTGAATCCTTTCAAAAATTAAAAATCTGCTAGAGACGTGTTTGAGTGTAATATTACTTAGAGGACTTGTAAGACTTGTATAGCAGAATCACTTGTATGTAAAGATTAATCTTTTTTTAATATTTTAGTGAGTCAATCATCAATAATTAATAATTATCATTATTATATTATTCTATGGCAGGTTATATTCTGGCACCAAACATGCTGATGTGGTACATTCTGACATCACTTTACATACGTTTTTTTAAATTATTTTTTTAAAAAATATTATATAATCAATTATACGGAAATTAACATTTATGATTATGTATGTTAAGATTTGTCAATAATTCTCATTGTTCTGAAAATCGAATTGGACCGACCGGTTTAATTAGATTAATCGAAAACCGGTTGATGAGCGGATAATTTATACGCTTTTTGGCATTATTTTTAGGTAGTTTTTAGTAAGTTCAAGCTACTTTTAGGGATGTTTTCATTAGTTTTTATGTTAAATTCACATTTCTGGACTTTACTATGTGTTTGTGTGTTTTTCTGTGATTTCAGGTAATTTCTGGTTGAAATTGAGGGACCTGAGCAAAACTCTGAGAAGGAGGCTAACAAAGGACTGCTGATGCTGTTGGAATCTGACCTCCTTGCACTCGAAATGGATTTTCTGGAGCTACAGAACTCCAAATGGCACGCTCTTAACGGCGTTGGAAAGTAGACATCCAGATCTTTCCAGCAATATATAATAGTTTATACTTTATTCGGGTATTGACGACGTAAATTGGCGTTCAACGCCAAGTACATGCTGCTGTCTGGAGTTAAACGCCAGAAA
>NC_029780.3:19028912-19056143 GCF_000817695.3 Arachis duranensis | reverse complement strand
AGAACCGACAGATGATTAGCCGTGCTGTGACAGAGCATTTGGACCATTTTCACTGAGAGGATGGGATGTAGCCATTGTCAAGGGTGATGCCTCCAGACGATTAGCCATACAGTGACAACGCATAGGACCATTTTTCCGAGAGGATGAAAAGTAGCCATTGACGATGGTGATGCCCTACATACAGCTTGCCATGGAAAAGAGTAAGAAGGATTGGATGAAAGTAATAAGAAAGTAGAGATTCAAGAGGAGCACAGCATCTCCATATGCCTATCTGAAATTCCCGCTATTGATTTACATAAGTATTTCTATCCCTTTTTATTTTATTTATTTTTATTTATCCAATCTAATCACATTTGACTTTATGAGTCCACTTAACTGAGATTTACAAGATGACCATAGCTTGATTCATACCAACAATCTCCGTGGGATCGACCCTTACTCACGTAAGGTATTACTTGGACGACCCAGTGCACTTGCTGGTTAGTTGAATGGAGTTGTGACTTCAAATAGAGCCAATTATTAAATTTCCTACGAGTACAAGAAGTATGGATCACAATTTCGTCCACCACCGGTCACCTAACCGATTCGGGTAAACCTCTAAACCGCCTGACAAAAAATGGTGAAAAATCGGTCAAACCGACGGTTAATCAGTGAACTGACAGAATTTTCCGATTTTTTAAAGGGTTTTCGGTTCGGAAATAACCCCTTTAAACGGTGTCGTTTTGTTCTTTGAAAAAAAAAAGCTAAACAAACGAAGTCCTAAATCTTCCCGTTAACCCATCTTCAGTCTTCACTCTTCACAAACTCATATCTCCTCTCTTTCGCTGGGAACCATAGAATCCACAACAAGCCACCAATCAAGCAGTCAGCCAGCCACCGCAGCCTGCCGCCACTGCATCCTGCAGCCACCATGTTCCGCAGCGACGGGTTTGAAGGCCGTGTCCTTGTCATCGTCGAGCTCGCCTTCTCTGTGTTCGCCGGTGCTCACATTCCTCCTCGCCGCCGGTGAGTACTGACTAGTGACTACTGAGTTCTTCTATTCTTCAATCTTTTTGAGTTTTTGTTTTTGTTCTTCTGGTCTTCTGTGCTCTGTCCTTTTGTTTCTGTTCTTTTGTTCTACTGTTTTTCAATTAAATTTTTAATTTTTTATTCTGTGAAGAATTTAGGACAAATTTGAAGTAGGTTGATGTTCTTCTCTTGACATCTTATTCTATTTTTTATTTTTTTTATGTTGTTAATTATATGATTAATCATTCTGTTATTTTAAAAGCATTTGATGTAGGTTCAATTTTAGAATTCTGCTCTGTTAATGTCTTAAATTTTTTCAATTTTGTTCTGTTGATGTAGGTTCAATTTTCTCAATCCGCGACTTTCTCTTTCTAAGTCAAAGTTGAGCCTCTGTTCCATCCTCTTTTCGTAGAGTTTCTTAGTGTGCGGCGACCTCTCATTGCCGTCTCTGGTCGTGGCAACATCATAGTACGATAGTATCTCTTTCCTCCCTTCTTCATTTCTATCTTTGACTAGTACTTTAGGTTTTTGCTCTGTTTTCTCTTGCTGTTTTGTTTAGCTTTAATTCCATAGTTTGTTCTACATTAGTTTAGTTGGATTTTTTATTTCCGTTAGTGGATTCTAGGTTGTTGGAATAAGGTAGTTCAATTTGTAGATTCTAGGTTTGTTGCAAGTTTTGAGAATTAGAAGTTTCTCAGTTGGCTGATGATTTGCTTGCTTATATAAGCTTGGTTACTTCTATTTATTTTTGTGTTTGGTTGTATTAAGTATGGAAGTTGTTGAATGGGTAAGCATTGCAGCTGAAGTTTGTTTGTTTATACTGAATTTGTACGTTGCGTGCTAGGTGTTCGATTAAATGCCTCTGGGATGCTTTGAGTTTGAATTATATGTTGTAGTTACCATATAATTTGAACCACTCTTTGTTTAGGCAAATTGTTCAAGAATAATGCACTTTGGGTTGTCTCTTGATGCTTGTTTAATTTTGTAAAGTGGTGGTGACTTTTAATGATAAATTATGAATCATTTATTTTGTGAAATTGTTAAATTTTGAATTTTATTAGTTTAGAAATGATTGAATTTAAATTTTTAAAATTATGCATTTAATTTTTTATAATTTTACTCTATATTTAATTAAACCAGTTTAACTACGATTCAACTTCGGTTGAACCATTGAACCGTTGAACCAGTCACTCGATCAGTTCAATGACCGGTCCGGTTCTCGCAACCTTAATAATTCTAATATTCTATTTTATATCTTTTTAGTATTTATTATTCGTGAGTTAATCATTAATAAATCAATAATTTTAATTTTACAACAAGTTATGACGCAGGAGCAAGTAAAATTAGTAGGTTAATTATGTTAGTTAATTCTAATAAGGGAATACAAGTCCCATATTGTTTAGGATAGTGAACTTTGTGTTATGTATTAGTCACACATTGTCCAAGTTATGAAGGTTTTTCCTTCTTTTACTAGTATAAATAACTCATGTACCTTTTATTTATGAAATAAAGTTGAAGTTGATTTTTGAATATGAAATAAGTTGTGTGCTTATTTTCTTCTAGGCTCTTTTGAGAGTAAGAGGTGCATCTTTGACTTGGCTAACCAAGATGGATTTATGGCTACTTTCACTATAGTGGGGTTGCTAACCTCGGCAAAATTGGTGAATTTAAACTATGTCACCATAATGAAACTGTTAACATCGTCAAGATTGGTGACTCAAGCGACGTCCCGGCGTCAAGTTATATTCTTACGCTAAGTATGTTAACGTAGCATATTTTAATATTAATTTGCATACTTCTCTCTTTTTCACTATTTTTTAAAAAATATTATGTAATCATCAATTGTATACTAATTTATATTTGATAATTAATTATATTCATATTTGTTAATAATAATTCTAATATTTTATTGCATTCTTATATTTTTCTGAATTAATAATTCTAGCATGGAAATTAAACCTAGCATGCGCCAAAACTTATCCTCTTTCCTCAAAGTTCTACCCATCTAGGCATTAAAACAGGCTCTAACATCCTCTGGTCAACTCCAACTTATCCTCTACTCCTGTAAAATCGATCCTCACAAATAATTTTAATATTTTATTTAATATCATTTTAAAATTTAATGTGGCGCATTCTGTTAAAAAATTATAAGTTTTTAATATATCTATGGACAATATATATAATTAATTAATCACATTGGCTATTTTATATATAACTTATATATTATCATCTCATTTATTGTTATAAATATTTAATAGAATAATTCATCATTTTTTATTTAGATTTAAATGAGAATAAAATTAGAGATTCTATTTTATTTGGACTTTAGAATTTATTAGGAGTCACGTTCAAATATAAATAATGACTTAAAGATTTCAGTTTTCGATATATCAAAACTATTTTTATAATCCATTTTTTCATCAGAAAAGTTGTAATTTAGTTTTATAAAAAATATAAAAGGTTTTGGCCGAAAAAGATTAAAGAACCCATTCTTTCAATCATATTTATGAATCCAAGTATGTTTCTGTATTCAAATATATTTTTTAATAATTTAATATAAATAATCTTAGAGTTAAAAAATCTTAAAATTTCAACAAATGGTATCAAAGTCTTTTCATAATTAATTTATTGAGAAATAATTAATTTTATCTCAGTTAATGTTTAAATTTTGGATTTGAGTTTATACATGATTCATTTTCGAATATAAATAGTGAATTAAGAATTTCAGTTCCTAATATATTAAAACTATGTTTGCAATTTATTTTTTCATCAGAAGAGTTGTGCTTCAGTTTTATATTAGAGATACAAAAGATTTTGATTGAAAAAAATTAAAGAATCAAATTTTTTAATTATACTCATAAATTCAAATATATTTCTGCATTCAGATATATTTTTTAATGATTTAACATGAATAATTTTAGAGTTAAAAAATCTTAAAATTCCAACCAATGGTATCAAAATCTTTTCATGATTAAGTTGTTGAAAAATAATTAATTTTATCTTAGTTAATGTTTGAATTTTGGATTTGAATTTATAGATATATTCATTTCTGCAATAATTAGTTTCATGTTTTTTTATTAAAGAGTAAAGTATCGTTTTTGTCCCCAACATTTGAGATAAGTTTTAAAGTTGTTTCTAACATTTAAATCGTCCTATTTAAGTCCCTAACGTTTTAAAATTGACTCAATGTTATCCTGTCGTTATGGATCTGTTAACAGAATTGACGGCTAGACAAAATTAAGACGATTTTGAAACGTTAGGGACTTAAATAGGACGAAAACGTTGGGGATAAAAACAATACATAGAAATAAATTTTAATTTTATCCTTCAATAATATAAATTTTTTACGGTACATAGTTATTCAATTATTTTTTAATCACATTTAAGTAAATTACACTTAAGCACATTATTTTTATTCTAAATAAATTTATTTTTTTATAATTTTACTTTTAAAGATTTGTATTCATCATAAAATATTTGTAGAAAGACTAGTACATAAACTTGTGAAAAAAAAAGATACATATACAATAAAGTAATGTGATTTTAGTCATTCTATAAATATTTCATGATGAGTAAAAATTTTTAAGAATAAAATTATAAAAAAATAAATTTATTTAAAATGAAAGTAATGTGATTAGTGTAATTTGCTTAGATGTGTTTAAAAAATAATTGAATAACTATCTACTGTAAAATATTGATATTATTGAAAGATAAAATTAAAATTTATTTTTATGTATCAATTTTGTCCCTAACGTCTTCGTCCTATTTAAGTCCCTAACTTTTCAACATCGTCTCAATTTTGTTCCACCGTCAATTCTGTTAATAGATTCCTAACGGCAGAATAACATTGAGTCAATTTTGAAACATTAGGAACTTAAATAGGACGATTTAAACGTTAGGGACAATTTTAAAACTTACTCCAAATGTTGGAGACAAAAGCGATACTTTACTCTTAATTAATTGATTTAGAAGACTCAAATTGATAAAAAAATAATACTGTAGGTGTAGCGACACTGTGAACTGGTATGTCTCCCTTATCCTCCTGACGGTCGAACTCCGCCTCCTCCTCAGACTCTGCATCACCCCTAGCCCGTCAAGGCCTGGCCCTCTTTCTCTTGACGGGCTCACCTAGTAGACGCTCTCTATGGCCTCTATCCCTCCTAGCAGGTCGTCGAGTATCCTCCTTACCAGCGGGAAGATAGTCTCTCAGCTGGCTGGCAGTGGGCTGGACATTGGGGGGCAACTCTACCAGCCTGGGGTCCTCCAAAACCTCTTGCCTCGATAGATGCCTCACACGGCAAGCCTCATGCCACCAATCGTAGTACTCACCGGTAGGCCTAGTGTCGAACGTATGGTGCATAGTAATCCTACGACCGAGGTCAAACCTCTGCCTCCAACCGTCGTACCACTGCTGGAGCCGCTCCGGCCACTAGACATCCTTACCACGACCAGTGGTGGTCAGATACTTAATGTGTTTGGTCAAATACCTATTGTTAAATACATTAAGTAAATAAACTAGTATCACTATCAGAATAAAAAACAACTGCCAACGTATAACTTTGAAGAAATTAACCACCATTCATACCTGTCAAGATTCACTGGAATACCTGTCACTGGCTGCTCCCCGTTGAACTGCTGTTTTACCCGATCAACGTGGTGAAACCAAACAATGTTGAAGCGAACCAGCGGAACGGCCGACAACCATGTACCCCACTCCTCCTCCTCACGGAACTAGTATGGGCACAAGGCCTGCAGAGCAGGGTCATCGTACACCCTCCATGCAAACTGAATAAAAAAACGTGTCCCATATCAATGACCATACGCTATGTGACTAACCATCGAAGAAATACCGTATTACAATACAACAAGTATTTAAAATAACAAAATATTTAATTTCATGACTAACCTCATCAAACCGTAACTGGTCGATCGATACCCTCCAATACAGGACCCTGGCTTGATGTTGATCTCTACTCTGCTGCTGCAATCCAACCAACCTAACAGTAACAGAGATATGTATGATTCACTAAGTAACAAACCATACAAATTAACAACAATGTTTAACGCAAAATGAAAAAGTAATATTTGGTTATCTTGCAGCTAGCGGATACTGGTAGACTCCTCTATCTACTGGACACCACTGAGGAAATTTCTGATCAATGTAATTCATCAAAAGTGGAGTGCAACCGGCGATGTCCGTGACGTCCTGCTGTGCTGCCAAACAGAGTAACTGGTAATTTCAGGCCAGCACAACCGAGCCCCAAGATAACGCCCTACACTCCGCAAAGTCCCGGAGAGGCGGTAGCCACCGTACATGCACCAGGTTATTGGACTTGTCTGTCAACAGATACCCTCTGATCAGTAACATAATATAGCATTGGGCATACTATCGGAGGGTCTTAGGATTGTCGGTCGGGGGCATCTGGCGGACACGATCACGCAACCAAACCAGCTTCAGCGTGAACGACTCCTTCCTCTGTGTAGCCTGCTGTGCTGCCACCGGAAGCCTGGCACCAAGCAGCTGCTCCACCATGGCCCACGTCTCCGTGCCATACCACCTACCAAAGTCTCGAAGGCACCCCCCAACGGGGTTCCCGTGTGCACGTAGGCCTAGGTGGTACGCCACATCCTATAGGGTGATAGTGACCTCACCCCACGGGAGATGAAATGTGTGCGTCTCCGGACGTCATCGCTCCACGAGTGCCGAAATCAGGGAATTGTCAAATGTGAAGTCCTTGAGGGGCACCGTGTCGCCGAATCTGGCCTCAGCCAGATACGGGATGATGGCGTCTGGTGGAGGAAGGGTATGGCTGATTCGCCAGGGTAGTAGAAGGTGAGGTCTCTGCGGAATGAAAAAAAAATTTTACCTATAAAGAGATAATAATAAATTTTTGTACTCTACTTAAGAACAAAGTACTACTACTACTTAAGAACATACTACCATGTCTCTACTTTACAGATGTCTCTAAATTACTTATGTCGGTAAGCAAATCCTAATTAAGTCATACCAATCTTACACAAGCAAATATTGTTTTAAATTTCTCATACAGTCCAATCCCTAATTAACATTTTACTCAGTGCTCGTCACTACGAGACTATCCTAACAATGTTCACATACTTAGACTAACCGAACAGAACGCAACTAACCTCGAAGTCGGCCGCCCCGGCGTAATGCAACATCTCGTTTAGTCTGTTGTTGTCCCTGTTGTTCCCCGCTTGGCGTGCCATGACTGTATCGGTCTCAAATATGGTTGGAAAGGGTAAAAAGACGGGAGAAAGAGTTTGACTAAGTCAAAATGGGCTCCAGGAACAGTTTGTAAACGACTTATACTTATAGGCGTCGTTCGGCCTTATCTCGTTTACACTGTAAACGAGATATGACTGGTGAACACAAATCGGTAAATATTTTTCAAATTATTTATTTCAGTAATTATTACATTTATTTTATTTATTTAAATAAAAAACCATATATATATATATATATAAGTATTAGTTTTTTTAAAAAGACGCCACCGCACCCCACACCAATACCCCTTAGGCTAACCGCGTGCCCTGATCCCTCTGCAGCCCATGCAGATACAGGCGTGAAGAGAATCAATCCGTCCAATTGGCTTAGTGTAATTATAAGTAATCACATATTCCTTTTCCGTATTTCTTCCTACAACATCTAGGCAATGGAATTAGCATAGAAAATATATATCTTTTTTTTTTATCAAACTCATACAACATATTTTCACTATTCATAGCCAATTTAAACGAAGTAATCTTTTATGAAGCTGATTTAATCTATCTCTATAACTCCTTTTTCTATTAAAAATTTCACATTCATTACAGTTTAAATAATTTCAGAAATCATTATACTTTTTAAATTCATCTCTATAACTCCCTAATTCCTTGCATGCGGATGTTCATTTTATATACAAAAGAGATGGTTGTTCTTGTTGCAAATCTATTATTATATTTTGTTTTACATACAAAAAGAATAAATATTCATTTTACATACAAAATTAATGATTGTTCTTATTGCAAATCCAGTAGGGACGTGTGTGGGCAACAATGGTGCTAATAGGGTTTTTAGGAAAAGCAGCACTTACGGATGGTTAAAAATTTAAAAAGATACGATAAAAAAATTGTTATTTTATTGGGGTGAGTTTTTTTATTTTCAGTGGGCCAAAAAATTAATCTATTATTTATATTATTCAAATTTTCTATTGTCTACTTAGCAAAACCACAAATCAAATATATTTTTAAAAGTTTTGTTGATACTCATAAATAATAACCAATAAAATTAAAGATATTTAACACTTGAGATATATTAGTAGAATATCGAAACTCCTCAATAAATGTAGAAACCTGAGAAAAAAAATACTAAAATTTTTAGATTTGGTAAGATATTCGATTTGAATTAGCTTTTTGTTCTAACAAATTTTGTATAAATAATACATAAAGTTATTAAATTGAGGTATTTAATTTGAATACCTTAAATTTAAGAGGCTTGAGAAAATAACATTTAAAATTTTTAAATTAGGTTACGAACCAATTTGCAACAAAACTCTAAGTCTAAAATGGCTTGATGCAAAAAAATAATTATTTAAAAAATTATTCTATTAGTGAAATTCTCATTTGTTTTGCATACTAATTATTATTTTACAATACAAAAATGTTAGGGTCAGTAATTTTGGTATTTTGTAATCATTAATTGGCCATTAACAATATTTTTAGTAGTGTAAGATTATATCTAATAATAAAAAATTACTCATTTTTATTTTAATGATTAAGTACTGGTAAAAAAACACAAAAATTGATGCCCTTAAAATTTTCCTTTACAATATAGATTGCGTATATCCAAATCAAGCACACACAAAAAACCCTATTCTACTTTCTATCCCGAAATTTATTTTTGTATCCACTTTTTTCTTAACTATTGTGGGAAAATTAATATGCTACGTTTATATCTTTTATAATAAACATTATTTTGATATAAGTATTTTCTTAGCATACAATTAAACACACACTTTTTTGTTTTATTAATTAAAAATAAAGAGTGTTAAACAGTCAATAAATTTTGTGATTTATAATTATCAATTAGTTATTATTTATATTTTCAATGATATGAGATTACATCTAATAATATAAAATGACTCATTTTTTTAGCTAATTAAATGTTGACTAGATTTTAATAAAACTGTTAGTCACTAGATTTTTTCGTATGGATAATGTTTTTTCAAATTAAATATCATATATGATCATCAAGGTAAGAGTCGATAGAATCGTATGCTCTCTGTTTTATTGATTTTTAGCAAATTGAAGGTGATTCGATTCTAATGGTTTGGGAGCGAAACTAACTCCTCTTTTACGTGTACCAAATTTTTAACAATGCATCAAAGATCCTCGAATCATACGAAATTTAAAGAAAAGATCGAAAAGACATAAATAAGGGCTTTGAAAATAAAATTGACTGGAATTAAAATGGTTTGCATTGAATTTAAACAAAGCAGTAAAATGCCTTCAATTAAATCAAAGGACTTTTGACATGGAAATTAAAGGTTTCGGAACATAAAATTGAACAAGTAAAGTAACTGTTGCTTGAAAGATAAATTTGCATGAAAAGTAAAGTTTGCAGAAAAGATAAATGGAAAATAAAGACATGTGGAAGGAACCGTACAGAAAATTAACTCGAAGCAGATTCAGAAAGTCCCTTGGATGTGAGTGTGCGTGAGTAATTTCTGAAGCAAAGTTCCAACCTTTGTATCTTCGAGCTTTCTTCTATTTATAGCCATCTCCTAACTAATCGAGTCAAAGTGTAACCACCACGTGCGTCAAAACATATGTAACTGTTTCTGCTTCTTCTGCTTTATAATGTAACGTCTTAAAAAAAACTCCAAAAATTGATGTCTTTGATTTACCTCTTTGACTAACTATAACAGTTAAGCTTCAAGTCAATGTCAAAATGCCTTCCTCGATACATGCTTCCTTCTGAGAGCACACTCCTGCTGATTTTCAAATAACTTTGTTTTTCAAAATTAATTATTTTCGACTAACAAATTGCCTCTAGGATTAATGTGTTACTTTCAAAATCATCTTGAAGATGAAACACTTAATCCTAAAAAATGCTATGAACGGGAAGCAATTAACTAAATAATAAATGGAATTTATTTTCCTCCAATTACTTTTCCGTTCGACACGTTTCCTACGATCTACAATTTCTCTTTTCCACCACTTCACCTTCTTCAGGAAGTTACCTTCCTTTTTAAATTCCCTTCTGCAACAACGGCTAGAAACAACTCTTCTTCTTTAAATAAAAGTTTTTACCATTTTCCCATTTCCTGAATTCTTACTTTCTGAAGCTCTAATTTCTTTTCCTCTTCTCTAAACTTTCTATTCTGCAACTTCAATCTTACTACCAATTTCTCAATTCACTCATCAATGGCTTTCTCTTCAACTCGTGCTACTGCTCAAGACAAGCGCAAAGGTCTTGTGGCTCAACATCAGGCTCCCCCAACCTTGCACATACTCAACCAAATCAACGACGAGATTAATAAAGACCCCCATCCTCAAATTGATGACACAAGGATTCTCATCCTTTTTAATATTGGCGACGAAACCCACTGTTTCGTTGGCTCTATTCAAACTTTGGAGCGTGCTAACAAACGTCTTCACTTCTTCCCCAATGCACAAGGGGAAGATTTGCTTATCAACCAAGACCTTCTCATAACCCCTTTCATCAATCCTCAGAAATCCTTCAAGAACAACCCAAAAATCGCCCCACGAGGAGCTGACTTTCGGACTTGGCACAAACGCTTCAGATCGGAGAAAAAAACTGCCTGGAGGGTCCTTGGTATCCAAGACCTACTTCGACTTTCTCACTTCACCCCTTCAACTCATCCTTGGATGATTGGAGCAATGGTCAATTTTTGGAACAGGACCACAAACAATTTCCACCTTTCCTGTGGAATGATCGGGCCTTTCTCTACTCGATGTGGCCGCCATTACTGGCCTCTCAATAAGCTTTCCTGAACTAACCTCTGATGTGCAACCGAATCGAGACTATAGGATAATCCATAGGACTTTCTATAGTGAATTTATTGCTCAAAATATGGGTCAAGAAAATGAACCTATAACTGATGATGAACATGTTGCATTTCTATACTGGTTGAATGCTATTGTCTTCTGATCTCGAAGTGTTCAAATACAAAAGCTTTTTCTCCCTTTGGCGGCTCTTTTACATGAGGGTAATAATTTTAATTTGGCTAAGTTAATCCTGGGACACTTATTCGAAGAACTTGTTCACCTAGTCAACTATCTCCGAAACCACTCTTTGATTAATGTAGGAGGTCCTCTCTGGCTTCTCCAGCTTTGGTTGAATGCAGTTTTTGAAACATTCATGCAAAAGGATGATGACATTTCATCCGGTAAACAACATATCGAAGGATTCCATCTGGCCCCTTTTCAACCAAATTTTCAAGATGCCCAATCGATTGAGGATCATTTCTGAGCTATTTTTCTCTCTCTTCCACTCTTGCAAAAACTTCAACAATAATGATCTCAATTTCACCCCCTTTCTGCATTGAAACTGTGGTCCTTTATGGCTCGAACACTTTCTCTTTCCCAATGATGATAAAGAGGACAAAATCACCAACAGAAATAGGGAGAACTTACTTGCTGTTCAGATAATCCCTACCAGATTACCTTAACACAAAAAGGAACAATTCAAAGCAACTCTCTATGCTCCTTATTATACTGCCAGACAATTTGGTTTCTCCCAAACCATTCCAGTTCCTCTTCCACGAAACAGTCGACCTCTTTGTCACGTTAAGTTGAATTCAAAGGAACAAATTGAACTCTGTCTTTCCTCAAACCAACAGCAAATACCAAACTATACTCACCTTTTTTATGAGCGTAGTTCATACATAACCAAATCTTACTTCGACTGGTGGACTACATATCTTTCCAAATATAGTCGCACCTTCGATGAGATCAAAAATTCTGCCATCAAGACAACTCCAACAAATGAAAGTTCACCAAAAAGAACTTTGAAGAGAAGACTTGAGGCTGCAGCACCACCAAGGCAGCCACAAAAGGAAACTCGAAAAGCTCCTACAATAACTTCTATAAGGGTAATCTTTCGATCAACTTTTCTAAACCTCTCTTGATCATATTCGTTTGGAGACATGTTGATTTTGAATCTTCCTTCATTACCAAGTTCAATCATCAAGCGAGAGCTCTTTAGAAGAAAGTGAGCAGCCAGCACAAAATATCTTTGCTTCTTCTTCCAATTCGGATTATGATTCAAAAACTGAATCGATCCCCCAACTGATTTGAAAAAGAGCCACTCCGATAATTTTATATCAATTTCGAATATGTTAAATTAATTAGAAAGATTTAACCTGCTAAATGTCTTGTTTCAGATTAAAATAACTACTCAAATCACATCTTCTTCATTTGCTCCTGGACAATCACCACAACAAGACCAACCAGGATCAGAGCAACAAGAATCTCATTCAGCAGCTCAAACTGTCATATCTGCTAAACCTATACAGGTTGTTTTGCCAACACCAACTTAAACTCAAGTGGTCGACTTGATGCAAGAGCGACTCTCACCATCACAAAACCAAAACATCGACAATCCTCCATCTCCAACTCAAACTGAAACTCTTAATAAATCTCCTGTTACTCATATTTTCGATTTACCCACTCAAGATCCAGAGACTGCTCCGTCTCCCAAAAAATCTCCAAGCTCAAACAAAAACATTGAGCCTTCTACTTCGCAAAGTCCAAAAATATCATTTGAGGTTCCTGACATATCTTCTTAACCTTCTGATGTTGATCTTGCAGAATTGGTTGCCTACGTGACTCAAATTGTTCAAGAAGACATAGTACCTATTTCAACTCTACCTCCTATAGGTCCTTCTACATCCAGCCTTCCTTCAGAACGCAATCGACACACCCGCAAACAATTAATCACCCTTTTTAAGCTCTTAGGCTCTTATCACATCCACCTACTGAATGGACCAGCCAATCAAACCTGAATTCACTCTTTTCTGATATTTTGGGCTCTCCATTGAATTTAGGTTCCTCCCCAATTCTTTGCTATAGTCAAGAAGTTTATAAGGGTTCCCAATGACTGCCTCACTGTTCAAGATAAGTTACAAGATGCTAAGGAAAAAGTGGCCAAAATCAAGACTGAGTCAAAAGAAATTAGCAAAGTTCTTTGACCAATGAAGGCATCCTGCAAAGAATTCGATCTGAGAATTTCTCAAGCCTTCACTGCTCAAGCCTATTATGACAAACAAGAGGAAGAACTTGAGGTAGAACTCCCAAATTAATGAAAAATTGGCCAAAATTCAAAAAAGGAAAGCTGACTTAGCTATACCCTTGGCTTCAGTTCAAAACAAGCAACAAACACTTTTCAAGGAGTTTTGCATTGTAGAAGCCAAACAAGAAGAATGTGAGAAGTAGCTTGACAAAGCTCAAAATGAAGAATATGAGCATATTGAAGTGCTTTCTGCCTTGGACAGTGAAAGAGTCCAACTTTACTCTGACTTAGCAGAACTCTTAGCACCTTCTATTCCACCTACTTTGAGCACTTTTATGTATAATGACTATTTTTGTGCTCTTACTTATTTATTTATATTATTGATCTTGATTTGGCATTCATCGATATTGCTTCAAGTATTTTCTATTTATCGAATTAATCACGTTCCCATAATCGATATCTTTAATTCGATATGCATTTCCAGAATACAATTCGATTACTTGAAAAGGTCCTTCCCAAGTATGAGACCATTTGCCAAGGAATCTTGACTTCTTCTCTATTGGCAATGCAACTTTTAAGACCAATTCTCCTAGACTGAAACATTTCTCTGTTATTCGACGATTATAATTTCGAGCAACACTTTTTTTTGTTGAATCATATTTTCGAGTGCCAAAATGTGTTCTGAGTCTAAATCATTCAACTTATCATACATTGCATTCCAATAATCATCAACTGGCAAGTCATCTTGCCTCAAAATTCTCAACATATTGAGATTAATCTCTAATGGTAAAACTACATCATGTCCATACACCAATTTATAAGGAGAAGTACTTGTTGACCCTCTTGGTGAATTTTGATAGGCCCACAATACTTGACTCAAAGTTTTATGCCAAGTTCGAGGTCTACTACCAATTTGTTTCTTGATCAAAATGATCAATATTTTATTTGCTGCCTCGACTTGTCCATTGGCCTGCGCATAATATGGAGTCAAAGTAACCATGTTAATGATTCTCGAGGTTGTAAAATTCTTAATTCGCTAACCAGTGAACATAGTCCCTTGATCAATACTCAAGGTTTGGGGAATTCCAAATCGATGGATTATATGTTCCTCGATATAGTCTATCACTTCATTTTGCCTGGCTTCTATTAAGGGAACAACTTCAACCCACTTCGTAAAATGATCAATTGCTACCAAAATAAATTTATGGTTCTTCGACGAAAGAGGGTGTATTAGTCCAATTAGATCTAAATCCCATCCTTGAAAAGGTCATGGTTTAATAATTAAATGTAATTTAGATGCTGGTATCTGTTGTAATTGGCATGCTTTTGCACAATCGATGCAATCCTTAATCATAGAAGGCCAATAGACATGATTTCGACATAACACCCATTTCATTTTCATACCAGCCTGATGAGCCCCACATATACCTCTGTGAACTTCTCCTAAAGCTATATCTGGATCGGCTTGACTTAACCATCTCGACAGGCTTCCATCAATTGCTTGCTTATATAACTCGTCAGCCATCAATACAAAATTCATCGCTTTCAACTTTACTTTTCTATCAACTTGAAGATTGGGATCTTTTAAATAAATGGCAATGGGTTTCCTCCAATCATCATCTTCCCATTCATCCAAACACAAACCCTCTCTCTCATTGATAGGCACTAAAATCTGACAATTTTTGCCAGTTTTCTTAGCGTTTATGGAAACATCTTATATCTCGAAAAAATTTGGGACTCATTAGTAATTTCATTTTGAATTCTCCTAATATGAACTAATGAAACTTTCTGAAAAGAAGTTAACAATGTCCATGCCGTTACTAAATACTTTATAACTTCTCATTGTTGCATTTGAACTCCTTTGACAACTGTTTAAAAAATAACTGCGAATCCCCAAGGATCTGAACTTCTAAAGCCCATTTTTCAATCAAGATTTCAAGGCCTAATATTAACGCCTCATACTCAGCCACATTATTCGAACAAGGGTATTTTAATTCAAACAAAATTCTGACGGAATCCCGTCTGGTGAGATAATTAAAATCCTACTCTAGCACCGTCTTTATGTTTCAAACTATCAAAATATAATTTCTAATAATCGACATGAACATCAATTATGTTTGCCCCCTGGTCATTCAGATTATTCGAACGGTCTACTAGAAAATTTGCAATGACCTGACCTTTCACAGCCTTTGCTGGAACATACTATAAATTGAATTCTGTTAAAGCCAACATCCATTTTTCTACTCGACCTCTCAGCATTGGATAAGTCAACATATTTTTAATTAGGTCAGTTTGTGAAATGATTTTCACAAGTTTGGCAACCATATAGCACTTTAACTTTGTGCAAGCATAATAAAAAGACAAACACAATTTTTTTATGGGTGAATACCTGGTCTCGATATCAGTTAATACCTGACTAAGGTAATAAATGGCTCATTCATGACTATTGTCATCATCTTGAGCCAACTTATACTCAATTGTGTTCAAGGATGCCGCAATATATATTTTTAAAGGCTCATGAGGGCAAACGGTTGCCATTATTAGAACTATGGAAAAATAAGCTTCAAGTAGTTCAAAAACCTCTTGATGTTCTTCTGTCCATTCGAACTGAGATTCATTTCTAAGTTTCACCAAAGGTGCAAATAATTGCATTCTACATGAAAGGTTCGATATGAATCTTCTAAGATAGTTAATTTTTTCAAGAAAAGATTGTACTTTCTTCTTTGACTTAGGAGGGGATAACACCAAGATTGCATCGGCCTTATTCTTATCGATGGCGATCGCCTTTTTATGGACAACAAATCCTAAGAATTTCCCGGCTGATACACCGAATGCACATTTTAAAGAATTCATTTTTAATCCCTTTTTCCGCAAGTGATAAATGCTTTTCTCAAATGATCGATGTGTTGAGTCACAGAGTTCGACTTAACCATAACATCATCGATATACACTTCCATAAATTTTCTAATATACTCATGAAAAATAGTATTCATAGCACGTTGATACGTTGCACCAGTATTTTTTAAACTAAATGGCATAACAACCTATTCATATGTGCCTAATGCCCTAAGACATCGAAAAGCAGTTTTGGACACATCATCTTCTGCAATGAAGATTTGGTTATATCCTGAATAACCGTCCATAAAACTTAAAATCTCATTTTTTGCAGCAAAATCGATTAACATATATGCTATCGGCATAAAATATTTATCGTTCGGAGTGGCATTATTCAAATCTCGAAAATCAATACACAATCTCAATTTCCCATTCTTCTTCATTACAGGGACAATGTTCGAATAAATTTTACCTTAATCAAGCGTTCAATCTCTTCTTTAATCATTTGATTAATTTAAGGAGAAAATCGTCGAGGCGTTTGCTTTATGGGTCAAGCATTCGGTTTTAACGCTAGTCGATGTTTCACAAGAGAACGATCAAGACCAGGCATCTGTAAGGTCCTTACATATGTTTTTAAACTCATGCAAAAGATAATATAATTCAGTTCGAAATGAGACTGTAAGGTCCTTACATATGTAAGTAATTTGAACATCATCAACAGATCCCAGATTAATCTCTTCTAAAGGATCTTGCGAATCGAAACCTCTCACATTTTCATCATCTTTTACCGAATATTTTTCAAAATCCAACGGTTCTAAATCATAGATACAATCAAAAGATAAATCAACAGATTCATCAGGATTGAAACAAACTTGATCATTCACTGGATTAACAACATCTTTATTTTCAATACAATGTACTTCTGCTATATCAGCAGTAGTTTCATTGACAACATTACAAAAATTACGGGAACAGAAAGAATTTAAACCATGAATAAATTCGACCGAAGAGATCGAACCTACACTATAAGAAGGAGATGAAACTACTTTTCTAAATGACTCAACTTCATCAGAAGAATCACTTTTGTTCTCTATTGAAAGAAAATTACTTAAATAATTATTTAAAGTTACCAGACAATCTGAAACATCTTGTTCACTTGCCATCGAAGTGTTGAACAATCCCACCCAGTCGAAGGAATACTGAGTTGTGGATAACAAAGCTTCACACTTAAACCCTCTGAAGTTAGATAGCAGAGTTCACAATTGAAAGAATTAACTACCCTGTCAACATTCAAAGGTTTCAATTTAGGACTATACACCCTGAAGTCGATGTGTAACTGCTTGACATACAAATTCGAATCAGCCTTAACTACTTCAGGTTTTCCATCATCTGTCCAAAGGAGAATACTTTGAGGCATAGTGGACGGCACAAACCCAACTCCATGGATCCAATCACGTCCTAGTAAGGTATTATAACTAGCCTTTAAAGACACCACAACGAAGACAGTGCTTTGATCAAAGGATCCAACTTTCACTCCCAAAGTAACCAAACCTTTAGCAGGTGTTAAAGCACCACTGAAATCTGTTACTGAAATATTAGTAGGGATTAAATCATCAGGATGTTTTCCGACCTTCATCAACATCATCAGGATGTTTTCTGACCTTTATCAACATCCTTTCTGGTAGGAGGCTAATAGTTGTTCCTCCATCAATCAGAACTTTGTTTATTTTGATCCCACTCATGGTTGCGGTAATGTGTAGTGGGCGCAAATGAGATTTTTGTTTCTCGGAAGGCCTTTGAAAATAACCAGGTTCATCCTCATATCGAATGAATGAAAAGGCTTCCTCATCATCAATATCATAATCCTCCACTGGATTATCCTTATATTCTCCTAGATACTCAGTTGAGATAATCGAAATGGTACTGACCATTTCATCTTCTCCTTCTTCAAAGTACTTTTCATCTAAACTAGCAACCTTATTTTTATCACCCTCAGAAGCAGTAACCACTGCTTTTCCTTTATCCAACTTCACAGTGGAGGAAACACCCTTTGGATACGTCTCTCCATCAGTCGGGAAGCCTATTCGAGAGTGCACAGAAGGTGTTGCCCCCTTAACTTTGTCAACTGGAGATACCTTGAGTTGAGTGGCTGTTCATCCTCTGCCCCTTGGATACCCTCTGGCTCGGCCATGGAAGTAAGGATATCGAACTCGAGGAGGACCTCTATGCCCCCACTGTGGGTTATGCTTATAATGAACGTCCCTGTTCTGAAACTCTTACCAGTTTCGAATCCACTATACACCTATGGCTTGAGAATGGTTTATAGGTGCAATAGTGCTTTTCTGAGGATCTCTAGAACTGTGTCCTTCCATTCGCCGAATAGGCTGTTTCTGACGGGCATGTTCTTATCTGTGAGCCAATTTCTTCTTCATCCTTTCCTTCTCAAAAAATTGCCATAACCTCAGCATCGAAAACTGCATTGTGTCAAGGACACAGAGATATGTCCCGATCCTTTAATTTCTGTTGTACCAAGAAATCCAACAACCCATCTCCTGCCCCAGGGTATACAGATTGGACATATGATTCAAAGTTTTCTAGGGCCATATCAAAGTCATAAGACATTCCAACCATATTCACCCTGAAATATGGTTCAGGAAAACTGGCTTCACTATCGAAAGGATCAGAATCAACTTTCATTTCTTTTTTACTATCATCGAATTTCAACCGTCCTTCCATGATGGCTTCTTGTATCAAATCCCTAAAACAAACACAATTGTTAGTCGAATGACTAGTTGCTTGGTGAAACTGACAATAAGGTTTTCCTTTTAAATCTTTTACCGAAAGCAAAGTTCTGCCTTCAGGTAAAACTAATTGTTTATCTTTAAGCAACACATCAAAAATCTGATCAGATTTTAAAATATCAAAACTATATCTTTTCCCACTTTTCAGTTTTGAATCATTTGACTTCTCATTGTTAGGAATTTTCTTAAGTAAAGTATAGACATAAGGAGGGCCTTTCCTAAGTTCAGCCAAATCAACTTCTGTATCTAAATCGGACTCCTCATCAGAGGATTCCATGGCCACATAAGAAACTTTCTCCTTACGAGAGAAAGGTTTACTCTTCAACCTCCTTTCATTCTTATATTTCTCTTTTTCTTTCTTCAGAACTTCTACTTGAGGAACTCTCTCGCCAAATGGACTAAGTCAGGAATATGCACATTGAGTAGTTTTCAACGCATATAAAATCCTAATCCTATAATTGCTATCTTTACTATTTCATTTTCAGGAAGAGATACATAACAACGACTTTTAGCATTTTGGAAACAAATCATGTAATCATCGATGGTTTCACCATCTTCACGTTTCAAAGTCACTAAGTCAGTAACTGCCACATTCAGTTCTCCCCGATAAAATTAGGCATGAAAAGCAGTTTCTAACTGAGCCCATGTTGTTATCGAATTTGGTCTAAGATTAAAAAACCAAGTAAAAGCATTCTTCGTTAACGAAGAAGGAAAGAATTCATTTTCAAATTTTCATAATTAGCCAATTTTTCAATTTCGACCAAATATCGAGCAACATGTTTAGTAGTCGATTTTCGAACTTCTCCTGCAAATTTTGCAATTATTTTTGGATTTTTTTATTCCTCTTGGAACCTCGATCATTTGGACATTATGAGGAAAAGCTGACACAAAATGAGGTCGATTCATGAATCCTATATTAAATCCAACCTTATTAAGCACATCTACCACCATTCTTGTAACCTGATAACGTTCACCAACTTTATTAGCACGTAATCGAGCCAGAACATCATCGGCATTTTGACTTCGAGGAATTAACTGAGGATTTTTTTTGTTTCTAAAAGCATCATTTTTGTTTTGAAATAGATTTTCAAAACCTTTATTATTTTCTTTAGCATCTTGCCTTTCTCCTTCATCATAATCAACGATTCAGGCAATTCGCTCAACTTGCCTCATAAGACGATCGAACTTCGATTCGTGATCAACCATAATAGGATTTATAATTATTTGGTCATTTGTTGAGTCAATAAATTGACCAAATTATGATGGTTTTCTTCAACATGTTGTCGAGATGTTGCTATTGAATTAGAAGCATTCGATGTAGAACCCACATTATAATCACGAGAATACTCGGATTGCTGTTGTGGATTTTGAACATTGTTTACTCCACTTGTACCCCCCAAATCGGATCGGAGGAACAAAACCACTTACTGGTGGAGTATAACCAAGAGGAAGGCCATAAGGAGGCTAACCAACAGCTACTTGGGGTTGAATCGGTGGTGGATTACCACGTGGACGAGTATTACACCCGTTATTTCCAGCCTGCACATCAGTAAACACCACACTTTCATTTACAACCACCCCTTCCGAACGTGAAATAACGTACGAAGGTTGTTCATTTATTGGTGCACTATCATTTGTGGCCGAACTACCATTCACATTAGAAACTTCGTCAGCCATGTGAATAATTCTTCTACTCCTTAATTACATACACTAAGTGACACCAAAATCATTTGACACACTTCAATTTAAAATTGTCCCATTGAGCGTGCGAATTTGTTTTATCGATTTTTAGCAAATCGAAGGTGGTTCGACTCTATTGGTTTGAGAGCGAAACCAACTCCTCTTTTGTGGGTACCAGTTTTCTAACGTGCATCAAAGATCCTTGAATCAGACGAAATTTAAAGAAAAGATCGAAAAGACATAAATAAAGGCTTTGAAAATAAAATTGACAGGAATTAAAATGGTTTGCATTAAATTTAAACAAAGCAGTAAAATGCCTTCGATTAAATCAAAGGACTTTTGTCATGGAAATTAAAGGTTTCAAAATATAAAACTGAACAAGTAAAGTAAATGTTGTTTGAGAGATAAACTTGTGTGAAAAATAAAGTTTACAGAAAAGATAAATAGAAAATAAAGACATATGAAAAGAATTCTACAAAAAATTAACTCAAAACAGATTTAGAAAATTCTGGAATGTGAGTGTGTATGAGTAATTTCTGAAGTAAAATATCAATCTTTGTATTTTGAGCTTTCTTTTATTTAATTTATAGTCATCTCCTAACGAATCAAATCAAAGTGTAACCACTAAGTATGTCAAAATATATGTAACCGTTCTCGTTTCTTCTGTTTTATAATGTAGCATCTTAAAAAACAAATTCCAAAACCTAATATTTTCGATTTATTTCTTCGACTAACTATAGTAATCAAATTTCAAGTCAATATTAAAATACCTTTTTCGATACAGACATTTTCTGAAAACACACGCCTACTAATTTCTAAATAACTTTGTTTTTCAAAATTAATTATTTTCGACTAACACTCTCTTGTAGGCTTTTTCAAACAATGCGAATATGTGAGGATAGATGAGCGTGTCACGGTTATTATCCACTAATATCATTCTCACGCACAGCAAACTGAAGAAATTAAAGTGGTTCTGAAAACGATTCGCATCCGTGAGAAACATGAATGTCCATATCTACCAAATTTGCCCCCCTTCGGGTAGTTATTCATCTTTTGATGGAAGTCAAAACAACTACTCATTTCGCCTTTTATATATTTGTCTTTATATATAAATTGGAGATCATATGAATTACTATTATTATTTACAAAAACTAATGCGAAATATAGGTGATAATGTTGCAGCACTTTGGCGACAAGACTTTTATACTTTTATGTTTTCCACCAAAAGGAGACCCCATTTTTGGATTGGAAGTCAGAACATGAATTAAAAAAAGCGGATTCCTTTGATAGCTCTCTCAATGCAGTCATACTAATTAGGGACGTACATCGGTCAGGTGAAACTGAATTTGATGTATTTTAGATTTGACTTGAAATATATATCGAGTCTATTTGTTAGACTCGAATCCGATCCTAGACCCGATGAAACTTATACACTTTAGGTCATAATTATACTGAGTAAAAATCGGATAAAAAATCAGACTGTTAACATTATATTATCTTGGTACCTTCTTGTAAGCTAGCATGTGAAAATATTTAAATTTCTAAAATTTCAATTATTATTTGACATAGTAAAATTCACTTACAAAAAATAACAAGAATCAACTCTTTTCTAAAATTAAAACATAAGCATAATCAATACTAATATTATCTAATAACACCAAATATTTAAATCACTGCAAATAACACAATATTATACATTAGTCTAAAGTCTTATAATAACTAATAATACAAAATATTAAGATTTACAATACGTAAATTTCATATAAAAATAGTCATCACCCATCACTATAGCTAATAACACAATATTAATTGTGTATGATGACCGGATCCCGAGTCGAGTTCAGATGACCCAAGTCATAATCCGGATCCGACTCAAAATAATAACCAAATCTATTTTTGAGATCCTTACTCGATTCTAGATCCAAAATAATAACTGAGTTTTCGAGCCGAACCGAACCATGCACACCCCTAATACTAATAATACTATGAATTTAGTTCAAGAATTTTATTTATTTCCACATGACACACTATAAGTTTTAATGACGAACTCGCTTCCGTATTATCATTGCTTCTCTTGATGATGAGGCTGAGCCAAATGGTATATTGTTTTAAATATTTCTTACAGGGTTTATTTTTAAACGTATAATATTTTTACTATCAAAATATCATGCATAAATTATAAAAATACTAATAGCAAAACTATTATTTATATTGACTCAGAAGTCTTTACTTGTTAATTATTATCTTATATATTAACGTTTCTTTACTCATATACTTAACCATCCTTACCAAATTTAAAGTCAATATCATCACAATAGAACAAGGACGGAACATACATAATTGTGAGGACAAGTGTCCTCACTAACATTTTCAAAATACATAAAAAGATTATATAGAATAACTATATGTATTTTTGTTGTAGAATTGTGTTTGTCAGTCCCATGTTAAAATAAAAATTAATTTATTTAAAACTATAATGAAAACATTTTAAATTTTTTATGTATTTAATATATTAAAAATATAAAAAAATTATTTTTTTAATTATTTTTAATGAAATATATTCTTTTATAGTATTATTATACATGCCTCTAAGGCATATATTAGCGAGATGCTATATATTAAATCAATTCAATAAAAAAAATATTGTGATATACTATTATATAAATAAAAAAAACTCGGTGCTAAAATAAATAAAACTCAATAAATAAATAAAGAAAAATAATAATGATTGTAAATAAATTGAACAATAGATTTAAAAAAATTAAATTAAAAATTAAAAATTAGATTCTTAATTAATTATTTAATTTTAAATTTTAAAATTTTAAAAATTAGGATTAACAATTAAACACGTTTACACTACATACGGTTATTTTCAATTTTACTATAATTTCTTAATCTTTGGTCCACGTCCAAAACTCGCCGTCTTCAATCTCCGGCCTACGCCCAAAACTCGCCGCCAGTGTCGACGACAACCGTTCTGACTCATCATAATGTCGTCGTCCCTCCTAACACTGTTTAGTCGCTGCCCCATGCACGCCGCTGCAGCCTCACCCTGTGCCGCCGTCTCCCCGCAGCTTGTGTCAACACCGCCACAGCCCTAACTGCGCACCGCTGTCTCTCCGCAGCCCGTGCAGATGCAACTGTAAAGAGAACTAATTCCGTCCATTTAGCTTAGCGTAACTATAAGTTATCACATCTCTTTTTACATTTCTTTCTACAACATCTAGGTAATGAAATTAGCAGAGAAAATATATTTTTTTATTAAACTCATACAACATATTTTTTATGAAGTTGATTTAATCCATCTCTATAACTCGCTTTTTCATTAAAAATTTTACATTCATTATAGTTCAAATCATTTCAAAAACAATTATACTTTACAAATCTATCTCAGACTCGACTATTTATTGGAGGTTTTAATTATTTGCAAGTAGATGTTTATTTTACATACAAAAGTGATAGTTGTTTTTATTGCAAATCTATTATTATATTTTATTTTACATACAAAATGAATGGTTGCTCTTGTTATAAATTTATTATTATATTTTATTTTACATACAAAAGGATAGATGTTCATTTTACATATAAAAATGATAATTGTTCTTGTTGCAAATTCAGTGGGAGATTGGTGGGACAACAATAGTGCTGATAAGATTTCCAAGAAAGGCAGGAGCAGTGAATGGTTAAAATTTTTTAAAAAGTAAGGTAAAACGATATTTTATTACTTGATTGGGGTGGGTTCTTTTAATTTTCGATGGGCCAAAAAATCGGCCCATTGTTTACGTTATTCATATTTTTTGTTGTCCTCCTAGCAGAGCCGACATTAATAATGCCACAAATGCTGCTATTTAATTACGGAAAAATATAAGTAGACAATTGAAATACTAAACAATATGAACAATGAATATGTCAGATGTTTAATTTAATAGGTATGTAGATGATTATATTCATTATTTTTAATTGGATAGTTATTTCTTTTGATTCGATTTACTCATATACAGATAACAATGACTGGATGTTCAATTTATTAGGTGTGCAAATAGTTATCCTAATGTTAAAATTTAGGAATTAATTTAGGGTGAAATATTTTTTTATTTTGTTGGATCAATTCTAGTACCCATTATGCCCATTATTTACAAAAATCATTATTTACCTAACAAAACCTATTAATTACAAGTTTATTGACACGCAAGTGTCATCTCTTTAAAAATGTGTTATAACTAGGCATAGAATTCGATGGTCCTAAAACTTTTGGACTATTAAATGGTCTAACAACAAAATATATTTTTTAAATCTTTTAATAATTGTTAAATAGTCCTTATTTAATTTTAATTATAATTTAATTATTTATATATTATTTAATTATAAAATTTACCTTCTATTTTTTAAATTATTATTTTATTATTCATCTATCATGTTTATTAACAAAACAATTAAAAATAAAAACAACAACGAAATAGATATTTCATTAATCGGGGCTTCCATAAATATTTTGACAATGCGAATTAACGAATTTTTTTTTATCCGTTACATCTGTAAAAACTAGCAAAATCGTGTTTATTGAAAATTTAATCGATTAAAAGTACAACACAATCGATTAAAATTCAGACCACAATATAGATTTTTTTATAATTCAATCGATTGAAAGTACAACACAATCGATTGAATTTTTCATTACAATATGAGTTTTTTTTTTAATTTAATTGATTAAAAAGGTAACACAATCGATTAAATTGTGCACTGCACTGTATATTAAATCATTATAAATTTTTCTCAGTTACATCTTCAAGCTTAGAGGTTCCCGCGTTAAAGCTGCCTTGTGATGCAATGGTGCACCAGAATAACAAGACTTGTTATGGTAACACTCATAAAAATGCAGCATTCTCAAAATGGTGATAATGGTAAGTCAGGTACAATAATTTCCCAGCGAAAACAACAGACGATGAAAATCTTGAGTGCGATAGTAGCGCTAGCTCATCGAATTCCGAGTTCCATAGAGAGACTAATGAACAATCCTGCAACAAAGTTCTATTAAGGCCTATTCCATCCAAGTGGAATGATACAAAGAAATGATAATGAATAGGCAAAATATACAAGCTGGTTACACGAAAAAGAATGCTTTATCCAACCAAGTGAATCACTTCACAATTAGTATGATCAAGGTTACACTATATTCTGATTATTTTGATAATAAGCTACCAAAAGCCAAAGTGGTAGAAACAGAATGAGGTAATGTTTCAGTGCGAAATTCAATCGATTGTACTTTTAATTGATTGAATTATGAAAAAATTCATATTGTCGTTCAAATTGAATCGATTATGGTACTTTTTCAATCGATTGAATTTTGAAAAAATCTGTATTGCCGTACAAAATTCAATCGATTGTGTTGTATTTCTAATCAATTGAATTATGAAAAAACCCATATTGTCATGGGAAATTCAATCGATTGTATTGTACTTCTAATTGATTGAATTATCAACAAATACGATTTCATTAGCTTTTTCAGATGTAATAGATAAAAGACAAAAAACTAGTTAATTTACATTACCAAAATATTTATGGAGATCATAATTATTAATGAAATATCTTATTTCGTTGTTGTTTTTGTTCTTAATTATTTTGTTAATAAATATGATAGATGAATAATAAAATAATTTATAAAATAGATAGTAGATTTTATAATTAAATAATATATAAATGATTAAATTGTAATTAAAATTAAATAAAATTATTTAATAATTATTAAAAAATAAAAAATAAACATGTTTTGTTGTTAAACTATTTAATGATTCAAACGTTTTGTGACAATGGAATCCTATACCTTATAACTATGGTCTTCTTTTGTATTAAGTCCAAACTTTCTAGCTGATGCTCCAAAGATTATAAGACTTTGAATTTCAACGATTAAACATCCAATTACGAAGGAATAAAACTAAAAATTTTATGCAACGAGCATATGAAGGTTATTAATAAGTAAAGTCGTTATACCAGTAGTAAGCTGATCATATTATATAAAGAGACGGACAAACCGAAAAAAAGGTACGTAATCTAAACCAAATACACCAAAAGACTCTCTAACCTAAGTTTTGGAATGTCTTTATAGATTGTCCTCCAGACTTAGTGTGACTAATCGTGAAACGAGTTCTTCAACCTCTCATTAGCTGGAAAACTCGACAAACTATCCGAACATTATTTGGGTCATCGTATATAAAGGGATGGACAAATAAAAAAAAGAGTACGTAAACTAAATCAAATATATCAATACACTTTTTAACTTAAATTTTGGAGTGTCTTTGTAAATTGTCCTCGTGACTTAACGTGAAGCAAGTTCTTTGACCTACCATTAGTTCGAAAACTCAACAAATTGTCTGAATATTTGGAGCTGTTTGTGGAAACTCACAGTTATAAACCATGTTGAAACCAACCCACCAGGAACACATTGATGAACTACATCTAGAAGTGCCGTCTCATACACCATACCTGTGTGTAGATGACTAATGTCATGCTAGCAGGACACCATTACAATGACTTATAATAGAATTGCAATTAGTAATTGGACAAACCCAATTCTCAACTCAAGTTATACGGGTTCACTTGCCGAAAAATTTTGATAAGCCAACTCAAGAAATTTGTTTTTGAGATGAGTAATTT
>NC_029780.3:19028386-19028835 GCF_000817695.3 Arachis duranensis | reverse complement strand
AAAATGTAAAAGAAAAAAATCACCACAAATCTAAAAAAAATGGAAAAGTTTAGGAGCCAGCAATTTTATTAAATTTTGGCCAGTATGTAATCAGCAGAAAAATGTGATTTATTGGATAAAATCTTATACCAATCTCACACCTTCAAATCATCATTGATAGCTAGTTGATGGCTAACAATCACAAAAGTTGCTGTCCCGTCCCCCAGTATTGCTCAAAAGAAATTACTGCAAATTCCAATGATAGAAAATCGCTGTAAATTAGAAAAAACTGCAGCAAATCACAAAAAGTTGCTGCTATATTTTTCTAAGCAACAATGATTTCCTAAAAATCGTTGCGACCCTTTAATAAGACACGAAACTACGTAAGTTTCTTGAAGTATCGTAACACATTTTGTGGGTGTTAAAACACCACTACAAATTTGGAAACAAAAAAAAAAAAAAAAGCTGCA
>NC_029780.3:19026087-19028328 GCF_000817695.3 Arachis duranensis | reverse complement strand
TTTGTAACTTAAAGAAAAAATTTTCTACTGATTTAAAGTACCTAAGTAAACTAGTAAATAAATATTAACAAAAATTTTAAATTATATTTTTTTTAATCTTGAAAATCAAACTTGAGATAAATGTAGCAAGAGAGAGGCAAAGAATGAAGATGAGAGACTAGATGTGTCGTCACCAAGATTTTGGATGTGGTTTTGTATATGTTTTTAGATGTTTCTTTTTAGGTGTTTCTTTATCTTAAATTTTTATGTATCTTTTTTTTAGGTATTGAATTTTATTCAAATAGTTTAAGATTTTTTTAATTTTTAGATATTTTTTTTAAATAATTTTGGATGTCTCGTTTTGTTAGTATTTTTTAATATAATTTTGGATATTTCGTTAATATTAGGTTTTTGATATTTCTTTTTGTTATGTTACGAAAGCTTTTTTTATAATTAATTTTTACATCCAAGTCATTTAACCAACAAAATCTAATCAAATAACTTTGACCTAATTCACTCCACGCACCACTACTTTTAATAAACTTTTGACTCAATGCGCAAATATATATAATTGTCCATTTCATGCGAATTTTGTTTTCTTTTTCGAATTTTTTCGGTATTTTCTGCACCTCTACCTCTAAGTTCTCTATGTTTCTCTTCCTTCTCTGTGTTCTCTTCATTCTATTTGTTCAAGTTCAATGCTCTTTTATCTGATTTGAAGATTTAGATTAAACTTTTTGAAATCAAGCTATGAAATCAGGTTTGAACAAGTATTTCATTGTTGAAGATAATGAATGATTCAAGTTCAGACTGTCAATTGAATTATAGCAAAGTGGATTATTATTTTGAATCGAATCAAGTGACTGAGGTGTGATTCGATTCTAGTTAATATAATTCGTTAGTAGTTTATGAGGCAAATTTTAGTGTAAAAACTAAAAAATCTGTGTTATTGTTAAGAAATTTCGGTGTATTTATATTCTGATAAGTTCTACATAATTCAAAACTCTTCCTCTTCTTCTTTCTCATCCTCATTCTTCTTCTTCTTTTTCAACAACATCATCATCTTTTTTTATTCTTTTTCTTCTTGTTTTACCTTTTCAAGTTTTTTCTTATTTTACTCTCTTAACAAGAATAAAAACAAAAAAAAATTAAACAAAGAAGAAGAAGAAACACATAATGCTATAAAATTACCAGGAAGATGATGAACCTACATTCATTCAACTAAAAGAAAGAAAGAAATAAGAAAAAAAATGTAGCATTAAAGAAAATATTTTTTTTACTGTTGTAGCAAAATTTCAGTATAAAAACTAAGAACTTTGTTTGTTATTATTAAGAAATTTTGGTGTATTTTTATTCTGATAAGTTCTGCATAATTCAAAACTCTTCCTCTTCTTTCTTCTCATCTTCTGCTGCTTTTTCTTCTTTATCTTCTTCTTCTTATTTTATTTTCTCATAATTCTTCTTGTTTTATTCTTTTAAGAGGAATAAAATAAAAAAATCAATGTTGCAAAATTATTAGAAAAAAAATGAAGAAAAGAAAAAACGCAGCAACAACATCAGTAATAAAAGAACGATGATAGAGAAAAAATACGCGAAGAAGAAGAGGGAACGCGAAAAAGAAGGAAGATATATTTGCATTAGTGAAGCATGTATATGTACACGTGTAATGAAAGTTATTTTTTTTTGCCAACTTAGTTGCCAAAAGAACTTGGATGTGTAGTAAGATTGTTCTTTTTATTAGATTTTGTATATTTTTTTAACAATAATTTTGAATATTTATTTTTATTTTGGTTTTAAATATTTTGTTTTAAATTTTGGATGTTTATTTTTATTTAGGTTTAGATGTTTCTCATGATAGTTTGAATTTATGTTTCTTCCAACTAGAAAATAATAAAAAAATAAGCCCATTAAAAAGAAAAATAATACAAATCCATTTAAAAAAAAGAAGTTGGCTTCAATTAACTGCATTTCTTGTTAATTTTCTAACGAAATTGTTAATATAATTTTACTAAATATAAAATATAAGAGCCTTTTTAATATTTAGTTTTAATTTCATTTTATTTTAAGTTCTACAAATTAAAATTTCATATAAATATTTGTAGGATCATATATTATAAAATTTAATTTGATTTGAAATTTAACGTAAAATTTATCATTTTAATATTTCATTTTATTTCAATTAAACTTAAATTATTTTTAATTATTTTAAATAATTTTAATTAAATTATTAAAATTTAACTAAAATAAAAAATATATAATTAC
>NC_029780.3:19023275-19026064 GCF_000817695.3 Arachis duranensis | reverse complement strand
AAATACAGACGTACAACTGAATGTATCTAATTTAAGTATATTTTGATTGAATTTTTATTGAAACATTACAATAACAATGTTACAATATATATTTAATGGGTTTATACATGCATTTTACTTATTTTTTTTCAAAATGATATAGTATTTTTTAGTGATATCGCTATTATTTTGAAGATGATATTTAATATTAATTTTAATTTTAAATTATTTTAATTACGATATTAATTAAAAAATAATATTTAAAATTAATCTTATTAAAATTACTCCGAAGCACAATTAATTCAAATTAGTCAAATAATTAATTTAGTTAGTCAATGTTTGGCCGAATGGCAAGATATCATGGAAAAGTATAGAAACACCATTATTGTATTGGTGGGGTCCATTCACAAGCAGCGAGAGAGAACATTTGGCGGTGAAAAGAAAATTAAGTGGAGAAAATAAATAAATAAGCAAGACTTTTGACTTCCCTTGCCATTTGGTAACTGAATATCTATCAAAGATAATGCATTTATTTATTTATTTGTACTTTTCAAAATGAAAAAAAAAAACTGAACTTGTATGGTTAACTGAATAAATAACGTTGAATTCAGAAAAGAAGAAGAAGAAATATATAGGGGCTTCATCTGATTATATATATTAAGCCCAGAGAACTAGATATACGTTGCTAAATCCACAAATTGAAAACAAATTGTAAATTAAGGATGATGATAGAAAATTTACGATCATATTAATACCGGAAAAAAATTTGCGATCATTCATATATATATATAGAACGAGGATGTAATACATCACCTAAAACACATGTTTAGGTGGTTTGTTTATCTCAATATTTTTTAAAAATAAATCAAAATATTTATGATAATTATATCAAATAAATGAGAGGAATAATGAATTATGATATAGTATGTAAGACGAATGAGTTTTTGACTGTATAATGAAATAATTGGCGTAAGACGTTGCATATGACTTTATACATGCATTAATTTAAATTATTTTAAGAATACAACTGGATAACAGTCAATATATATGTCTTTGTTTTAGACTCATAATTACTCAGTAGTTAACTACCACTTAATTATCTCAGCTACTAACCTCCCAAATAAAAGTTTATACAATATAATATCAAATTATATAGCAGTAGTATAACTTCTAGATAGTTCTTTCCCTGCTCGTGATGTCAACCAAACCCGCGAGAAAAGTCATTAATCATGCTCGTGCAGGTAACTTTGACAAAATAAACAACATGCATGCATTATTATTAATTATTAATTATTATAAATACTGTAGCGTATTCTTTGTTTCACATTTTCAAATACACAGCATAAAATTTATTAGCAACAAGTCTAATTATCTCAACGTCGTATTATATTATATCCTCTTATTCAAGACACGCCGTATCCCTTGGTCTTCACGAAAATGCACTTATTTTATTTTTCTTTTCACATGTCATATCAGGCGACAAAGTTTAAACTTAGAAACTTACTAAATATGCTATTCAAACTCCTCACCACAAAGTTAAAAAGTATTTTTTTTTAGAAAGGCAAGGATTAATTTACTACAAATTGAAAGTTTATTTAAAAATTTATCACAAAATAAAATTTGAATCTCTAATATTTAATTAAATAGATTAATAAACTAACTAATATATCAATCCAACTTAATTTACATAAAAAAAATTATTTAGATATAAATACTGTCCAGAATTAGTCTAAACCAAACAAAAAGTCGGACAAGTGCAAGGTGAACAGGACTACATTTTGCAGGCTCACGTACAACCTCAACAAATCTTTAACCAGGGCAGCCTGGTGCTCAATTCCTGTGACTAACATAAGCTAAAAATCCAAACCAAATAAGTCATTGAATCGTAGAATTAATAGTTTAAAAATTAGCTAGTATTCTTCTACTCTCTTGGGCGTCTCATCGAAGTGCTTTCTCAAGTACCCCACCCACATTCTGATCTACGAGTTGGTGTCTCCATTTCTTCCCTATATAATTCCAAATATGAGTAATCTTCCATTACCCAACAGGTGCCTAAAGCAATTATTATTACCAGCAATTGGGGTTGGATATTGTTCTAATAAGAATAATTGCTCCGTGATTCCTATTAAACAAGTTTATTACGTTATCAATTCAATAAAACCCAGCAGCAATCTCATCAAAGAAGTGTAAATTACAATAACTCGACACGTTGTCAAATCATAACATTAATAAGACCGTAAATGTCTAAACGATTACATCGAAAACGTGTAATAAAAAAAAATACTACTAACTTAAATATCAGAATGTTATTGTAGGTTATCCTATCGACTTAGTATTTAATGGAGATTAAAATGCAACTCATCAGTTCAGAAACCCTCCATCAGGTACAAACAGATACATAGCGATAAACGGAGGATAGTGAGTTTCAAACCCCACAGAGTGGTGATGCCGTATGAATTCACTATAAATAGGGTCGGGGTGCAAAATGAGGTCACCATGTCATAAACACTCAACTAAATTTTAACCAAGTAAAATTATTATCTAAATAATACATGTTCAGCCCTAGTAAGAAATCATGTATGAGTTTGAATTACGATAATCTAACTTTAAATAATTGTTGACTGTATCGTTGAAAAAATATTAGTAAAATTTTATCACAGAATCGGTTGGATTAAAAATTTATTCTTTATAGATCATTCTTATAAAACTCATTAATAATTAAAAAATTTTTGATATATTTTTTGTTCAAATAATCTTAATTTGTTTTGGACTCCAAAATTAAAAATCTTTTTTTTTTTTTTGGTCATGAG
>NC_029780.3:19015742-19023084 GCF_000817695.3 Arachis duranensis | reverse complement strand
TCGGTTAATCTACTATGTCATCAGTACTTTTTTTTTTGGGTTGAAAACTATGTCTTTAGTACTTAATAGAACATTAGAACTAACACCACCAAAAAGGGAGAATGGCCTTTTTTAATATCTATCTCAAAATGTTTTGGTGTGGTTTGGACCCGATCGATTTGCGCTAAATTGGTCCAATTTATATGGATCTAACTAAATTAAAAAAAAAAATCTAACCTGGCTAAATTATTCAATTGGATTAGGGCCAAGGTTTGAATCACCTGTGAGACCTGACCTTGTATATCCCATTGAACCAAAGATTGCAAAAAAAAAAAAAAATGTGTGAGAAGTGTGTGAATGTGTTGTGTACTTAGAATTAGGGATTGTCCAATCCATTGGGATACTTAGGATTGGGGGTTGTCCAATTCACAGACCATAAAAAAAAAATTGCAAAACCAAAAAACATAAATGTTATTTTATTGCAGATGATGTACTTTTATAAATTTTATTTTATTGGTTCATATTTCTAAAAATATTAGTCTTATATAATACTTTTTGAGGTGTTGTGAAAAAACAAATTTATTTTTGATAATTAGGTATTTAGTTTAGAGTAAAAGAAATATGAAGTTTTAAGAAAGAATCACAATTTTATTATGATGGATTGTGTTGTGAAATAAATAAATAACAGAAAATAAATATAAAATAAAAAATATAAATAAAGGATTCTAATATTAATATTTACTAATATTATTATCTCAATATAATAGAGATGATTCATATACATATCACTAATTATATGTTACAGCATATAAAGAGAGAAAAGAGTGTTTGTTGTGTGTATTTTGGTCTCAAACTATACCTCCTATTTATATATGTGTAAGATTAACTTTTTCAAGCCTTGAAAAAATTGCACTGTCCATCATTATGAATATGTCTCATTAAACCTTACTAAAAAAAATTCAATGGAAAAAAATTTTAGTAAAGAAAAAAGAGTACAATATCTTTTGTGATGATGATTATCTCGTTAAAAATCTTGTCCTGAAAAAATCCAATAGGAATAAAAATCTGACTAAAAAAAAAGAGTACAGTCTCCCCTTCTTGTCGACGTTATTTAATATTTCGAAATCGGCGCATCCCAATCTAATGTACCAATCTTCTAAAGGAGGATTTCAGAAGTGACTTTATAAATAAATCTGCCAGATTATCGCTTGAGCAGATCTGTTGGATATCGATTGTTCCTTGATTTGAAGATCATGAGTGAAGAAAAATTTGGGAGAAATATGTTTTGTTCTATCACCTTTGATATATCCACTCTTAAGTTGAGCAATGCATACTGTATTATCTTCAAACAAAATACATGGAGCTATTTATGATCAATCAGTCCACATAATGACAGAATATATTGGATCAAACTCATGAGCCAAAAATACTCACAACTTACTTCATTTATCGCTAGTATATATTTCAGCATGATTAGAGGATGCTGTTGCTATCGTCTATTTCGTGGACCTCCATGATATAGCTATATCACCATATGTGAATATGTATCCTATTTGATATCTTCTTTTATGTTGATCAGACAAGTATCATGCATTTGCATAACCAACTAATTGTGACTTAGATTCATATGGATAAAACAAATCCATATTAATTGTTTCATGAAGATATCAAAAAATTTATTTGATTTCATTCCAATATCTTCTGATTGGAGAGGAACTATACCTTATTAGTAAATTCACATCAAATGATATATCAGTCCGTATATTATTTGCAAGATATATTAGTGCTCCAATGACACTAAGATATGGTACTTCAAGACCAATGACATCTTCATTTTCTTCTTTAGAATGGAATTGCTTATTTTTCATATCCAAAGATCTTACAATCATTGAGGTACTTAATAGATGTGATTTATCCATATAAAATCTTTTTAATATCTTTTTTGTGTATATTGTTTGATGAATAAAGATTTCATTTTTTATATGCTCGATCTGCAGATAGAGATAAAATTTAGTCTTTCCAAGATCTTTCATCTCAAACTCTTCTTTTAGAGCTTTTATAATTGTTGGAATCTCTTCAAGGGTTCCAATGATATTTAAATTATCAATGTACACAATAATTATAATGAATCCAGATGTAAATTTCTTTATAAAAATAAATGGACAGATATCACCATTCTTGAATCCGTTTTTGGTTAAATACTCAGTAAGACGATTATACCACATTTATCCAAATTGCTTTAGACCATATAAAAATTTTTGCAATTTGACTGAGTGTAACCCTTCGAATATTCATGGGATGGTTTAGATATCTTTAGTTCTTCAGAAATTTTCATATAGATATCTCGATCTAATGATTTGTATAAATAAGTTGTCACCACATCTATTAGATGCATATGAAGTTTATGATATGTAGATAAACTGATCAAATAATGCAATATTATTGTATCTACTATAGGAGAATATGTTTCTTCATAATCTATACCGGGCCTTTGTGAAAAACCTTGTGCCACAAGTTGAGTTTTGTAGCGTACAACTTCATTTTTCTTATATCGTTTTTTCACAAATACCCATCTATATTCAATAGGTTTTATATCTTCTAGTGTACGGATTACAGGTCCAAAAACTTCATATTTTACAAGTGAGTCTAACTCAGCCTTCATAGCTTCTTCCCATTTTGGCCAATCATTTCTTTATCGACATTCTTCAACTGTTCTTGGCTCAAGATCCTTACTTTCATGCATGCTGTATAATGCCAGATTATATGAAAATATTTTATTGACAATTGTTTTATTCAATTCTATTTTTCTCCTGTAAAGACATAATTTATCGAGATCTCATCATTTTTACAATTTATAGAATTTTTAGGTACCTGAACGTCTTCTAGCGTTAAAATTATATAAGAATTTTGGACAACTATAGATGTCTTTACTATGTCTTTATCTTTTTAACAGGAATAATATTTACCTCTTTTCTTTTTTGAAAATTTTTGTCTTTGGAACCGACAGGCCTACCACATTTCTAACGTGAATTTGTTTTGGTGGCCATTTGTCCAACTGGGACATCAATTTGAATTGGGTCATTTTTAGCCGGTATATAGGATTTAGTTATTCTTTTCGTATAAAAAAAAGTATCAGGCAATTCATTTGCTATTCTTTACAAATGTATAAATCTTTTGAACTTCTAGTTCACATTATCCTAATCGAGGATTTAAATGCGTCAGGAATGATGCATTCTAATTAAGTTCTTTTTCAAAAAGCTTATTCTCTCCCTTAATATTGAAAATTTTGATTCATCAAAATGACAATATGCAAATCGGGTTTTAAATACATCTCTAGTTTGTATCTCAAGATACTTCACTATAGAGGAAGAATCATATCCAATATATATCTCTAATTTTCTTTGGGATCCCATTTTGGTGCGATAAGACGGCACAATCAGAACATATATTACACACCCGAATATTTTTAAATGGGAAACATTTGGCTGGTGGCCAAAAGCTAATTGCAAAGGCGAAAATTGGTGGTAACTTGTTGGCCTTAAGCAAATAAGTGTTGTAGTATGTAAAATGGCATGCTCCCAAATAGAGATTGGGAGATTTGTTCTCATAAATAAGGGTCTAGCAATCAATTAGAGTTATTTAATAAGTGAC
The DNA here is from genome assembly GCF_000817695.3 of Arachis duranensis. Taxonomy (NCBI): domain Eukaryota; kingdom Viridiplantae; phylum Streptophyta; class Magnoliopsida; order Fabales; family Fabaceae; genus Arachis; species Arachis duranensis. The sequence continues at coordinate 19,019,454 of NC_029780.3, read as the reverse complement.
TCTGCTAGTCCATTTTGTGTATGAATATGAATTACTAGATGTTCAACACTTATACCAATGGCCAATAAGCATTGAAAGCTTGAGAGGCAAATTCACTAGCATTATAAAGATGAATTATTTTGATTAGATTTTTAAAAAATTGTATTTTTAATCGAATAATTTGAGTAAGTAATCTCGCAAACGTTAGAGTGCAAGAAGACAATAAGCACACATGTAACCATCTCGAAAATGAGTCTAATAGGACCATAAAATATCTAAAAGATCCACATGATGGATGAATAGGTCTACATATATCTCCTTGAATCCTTTCTAAGAATTTAGGAAACTCAAATCCAATCTTTATTGGTGATGAACTTAAAATTAGCTTTTCCTGAGAACATGCAGCACAATAAAATTCACACTAGATTTAAGAATCTTCTGGTTTTTTAGTGAATGTCCATAGGAGTTTTCAATAATTTTTCGTATCATGGTTGTTCTAGGATGTCCCAATCGATCATGCCAAATTATGAATTCATTTGGGTTAGTAAACTTCTGGTTTACAATGACATGTGATTCAATTATACTGATTTTAGTATAATATAACTCAGAAGAAAGTGCTGATATTTTCTAACATAACATTTTTATTTAAATCATGAATTATAATACATAAGTACTCATGATTTTTCTCATTCATTGTTTCAATATGATATCCATTTCGACGAATATCTTTAAAACTTAGCAAGTTCCTTAAAGATTTAGTAGATAATAGTGGATTATTTATTATAAATTTTGTTCCTTCAAAAAACAAAATTATAACTCTTCCGAAACCTTCTATCACATTGTCTGAGTCAGTAATGGTATTAACACATTCTTCTTTTGGTACAAGATGAGTAAAATATATATTACTTTTGAGAATGGTATGCGAACTTACACTATCCGCAAAAGCAAACATTATTATATATCCTTATCATTTTCTTCAAAGACAAATAATAATAAAATCATAAAATGACTAATGTATATACGTAGTAAAATTGTATTCTTGATTAAAACTATTTGTATAATTACATAAAAATAGTATCATATACTAAATTATTATTATTATTATTATTATTATTATTATTATTATTATTATAGAAATTGACACCTTTAGTGATTTTAAATTCTTAAACATTAGCATTGATATTTTATTAAACATTATTTATATACATCATACTTGAAGTTTAAATGCATACGAAATAAAATTTAACAAGAAGTTTCTTATATTATTTATTTACATAAGTACTTAACGAACTCAGATATTAAACTTTTCCATCATTGATTAAATGACCAATATTTTTTCAGGATTCTCAAAAAAATCAGATACTTCTTTGTCATCCTTTTTCAAAGATGCTTGATAAAGATCAATTAAGTATTTTGGAGTACGACAGGTACGTGATCAATGACTCTTTCCACCACAACGAAAATATTTATTCTCTATTGATTTATTTTTCCCATTATTTTTTTCTTTATCCCATCTCTGGTAAGATCATTTTTTATGAACATAATTTTTCTTTCTTTCATAAGTTTTTTTTACTAAAGCCTTACCATTTACCTCTTCTGAGGTTATAATTTGCCTTATTTGCTTTAGAAAATGAGGCAACGCCAACTGGACGCACTTCATGATTTTTTAACAGTAATTCATTATTTCGTTCACCAACAAGAAGGCAAGAAATTAGTTCAGAATATTTTTTAAATTCTTTTTCTCAACACTGCTATTTCAGCCTGCAAGAGCAGATTCGAGACATGAAAAGTCAAAAAATTTTCTCTGACATGTCATTATCAGCAGTTGTTTTTAGATATATCAAGAGCATTAAATTCAATATGAAAGAGGTTTGACATAATAAAAATTTATTACCTGAATCTTCCTAAATTTTTATCAGAACCTCATACTGATAACGTGTTGTGAAATAAATAAACAAAAAAGAGAAAATAAATATAAAATAAAAAAAATATAAATAAAATCCTCTAACATTAATATTCATTAATATTATTATCTTAATATAATAGAGATAATTCATATATATATATATATTCACTAATTATATGTTACAGCTTATAAATAAAAAGAGGAGTGTTTGTTTTGTGTATTTTGGTCTTTGACTATGTATTCTATTTATATATGTACAAGGTTAATTTATTCAAGTTTTGAAAAAATTACACCTTCTATCGTTAAAGATGTAAACCGTCCAAATAATTTTGATTAGAAAAATGTTTAACGGTTATCTATATTGTAACAGGTTGATAATTAATTTAAATTAAAAGATGAATATTTTAAAAAAACTTGTTGCATAATCAAAAAATAATAATACATAGTCAAATATTTCAATTTGTTTATGATTCATAAAAGTTTGCAACTTACAACATATTAAGTTAATAAACATAATAAGTTGCAATTTGGAGAAAAAAAAAAGTCCTTTTTCTAAAAGTGTTATATCGTGTAAATTAAAAGTATTGTATACAAAAAATTTCTCTTAATTAAATGAAGTTTTTTTATACAATAGAGTGAAAAATGCTATACAGTTCTTTAAATTTTTTAAAGCGTGTGCTATTTGATCTACCAAACTAAAACGTGTGCTATTTGATCTCAGGATAAATTTAGAAAAAAAAAACACCACATCCACATATTTTATAAAAGAATTCATAGATTAATGATACACATTCCCAAAACAATAAAGTAAAATGCACATAATTTATAACTCAATAAAAAAAGTCTTTTTTCTTTTCTTTCAATATATTTCCCATGCAAAATTTTATATCCAAAATGAAGACACTATTTTAGTGGGCTGATTTTTTTTTTAAATGCAATTACAGTGTGTGTTATTTTTTCATATTGTACTATGTATTGTTATCCTTTAATATGAATTTATTTTTTTTAATTATAATGAAACAAATCGGAACTCCGCCTATGTTACACTTGCGGTACATAGCCGGTCCCAAGCCTGGATAAAGGAGGAGGGTTGTGTTAGGTCTTCGGCAACCAACATAAAAATATAGCCGAACCCCCCATGACATGAATCAAAGACATTATTGCGCTAAAGCTAGGTCGTTGCCCGGAAGCAACAGGCCGTATGACTCGAGTACGGTGTCAAAGCAAGAGCCGCTGCATCGGTGCCCGGATGTAGTGTTAAATGAGCAAGGTTCTCGCGTTTTCGTGAACAGACAAGGGTAAATAAGCTAGTTCACAAAGGAAAAGGTAAAGGTCGAAGCGACAGAAGGTTGAGATTTGGGACATGAAACATAGGCACTCTAACAGGAAAGTCCATGGAGGTGGTGGACACCATGACAAGGAGGAAGATTAACATTATGTGCCTACAAGAAACGAAATGGGTTGGTGCAAAGGCTAGCGAGTTGGATTCTTCTGGTTTCAAACTTTGGTATACAGGAAAGGTGAAGAATAGGAATGGAGTTGGAATAATTGTGGATAAGCAGTGGAAGAAGGACGTAGTGGATGTCAAGAGGGTGGGAGATAGGATCATCTCTATCAAACTTGTGGTGGAGGGAGGTGCTTTCCATGTGATTAGCGCCTATGCACCGCAAGTGGGTTCGGACAAACAACAAAAGATAAGGTTTTGGGAGGATCTAGAGAGTTTGGTTCAAGGCATACCTTTGGGAGATAAGATTTTCTTAGGAGGATATTTAAATGGCCATGTTGGGAGAGAAGTGACTGGATATGGGAGTATTCATGGAGGCCATG
>NC_029780.3:19014559-19015505 GCF_000817695.3 Arachis duranensis | reverse complement strand
AAGAGACAAGGAGTCCTGGTGGTGGAATGCGAGTATACAAGAAAAGATAAAGATAAAAAGGGAATGCTTTAAAGAGTGGTCTTTATGCTGTAATGCAGATAACTGGGAAAAATATAAGGCGGCTAAGAAAGAGACAAAAGTGGTTGTAAGTGAAGCAAGAACAAGAGCATATGAGGGTCTCTACCAGTCTTTGGGCACGAAAGAAGGAGAAAAAGGTATATATAGAATCGCAAAGAGCCGGGAAAGAAGAACGAGAGATTTTGATCAGGTTAAGTGTATAAAGGATAAGGATGGAGAGGTGTTGGCTCAAGAGGAGAAGATTAATGAAAGGTGGAAGAGCTACTTCTACGAGTTATTTAATGAGGGACAGAAGACTCTTCCGAGCCTTAGTCGATTATGCACAAGGAAAGAAGATCAAAACTTTGACTACTATCGAAGGATTCAAGACTTCGAGGTAAAAGAGGCTCTAAAGCAGATGAAAAATGGCAGGGCAGTAGGACCTGATAATATCCCGATTGAGGTTCGGAAGGGTCTTGGAGGAAAAGGCATCAACTGGTTAACCAAGCTTTTTAATGAGATTTTAAGGTCAAAGAAGATGCCTGATGAGTGGAGAAAGAGCACCTTGGTACCTATCTACAAGAATAAGGGGGATATACAAAGTTGCGGAAACTATAGAGGGATTAAGCTTATGAGTGATACTATGAAGTTATGGGAAAGGGTGATAGAATGGAGGTTGAGAAAAGAGACACAAGTAACAGAGAACCAATTTGGATTTATGCCAGGCAGATCTACCACTGAAGCGATATACCTATTAAGAAGGATGATGGAGAGGTATCGTAGTAATAAAAGGGTTCTACACATGGTGTTTGTTGATTTAGAAAAAGCGTATGATAGGGTACCAAGAGAGGTCTTATGGAAGGTTTTAGAAAAGAGGAGAGTAAGGATC
>NC_029780.3:18997223-19014415 GCF_000817695.3 Arachis duranensis | reverse complement strand
TTAAGTCCATACCTTTTCACATTAGTCTTGGAAGTACTCACAGAGCACATCTAAGAGCCTGTGCCATGGTGCATGCTTTTTGCCGATGATATTGTCCTTATGGGAGAGTCAAGGGAAGACCTAAATAAGAAGTTGGAGTTATGGAGAGAAGCTCTAGAAGTGTATGGTCTGCGCATAAGCCGTAGCAAGACGGAATATATGGAATGTAAGTTCAGTCTGAGAAGGGAAAACTCCAATATAGAGGTGAAAATTGGAGAGGTCAAAATGGCTGAGTGCATCTGGTTTTATATGCGACAAAAAAGTGCCTTTAAAACTTAAAGGTAAATTCTATCGCACCGCTATAAGACCGGCTATGCTGTATGGTACGGAGTGTTGGGCGGCTAAAGGGGAGCACGAACATAAGCTGAGTGTGGCAGAGATGAAGATGTTGAGATGGATGAGTGGTCATACGCGATTGGATAAAATAAGGAATGAAGATATAAGGGAGAGAGTTGGAATAGCACCCATTGTGGAAAAGATGGTTGAATCGCATCTCAGGTGGTTTGGACATGTGAGAAGAAGACCGATAGAACATCCAGTCAGGAGGGTGGATGAGATGGAAGATGGACAAAGGGCGAAAGGCAGAGGAAGACCTAAGAAGACCATCCATGAGGTGGTCAAACGAGATCTACATATAAACGGTCTCTCTGTAGACATGATACATGACAGAGCACAATGGCGTCGCTTGATTCATGTAGCCGACCCCACTTAGTGGGACAAGGCTTTGTTGTTGTTGTTGTTGTATAATGAAACAAATCGGATCCAACAATTCATTCTTATGTCATGAAATTAGATTATCTGATTTTCGAGTGCGAAAATTAATATTAAGGTGCTAAAATTGGATGCAATGAATTGTGGTGAGTGTTTTCTTTTTTTTTCTTTTTTTTCAGAAACTCAATAGTGTATGTGCAAATTGAAGAGTCAAAATTGAGTGTGTAAAATTATTTTTTAAATAAAAATGCTAATTGAACTGTCTGATTAGTGAATTAAATAATTTTAATACAAAAATAAAATTCGTGCCACATCCAATTAATTACACTATAAATAAAAGTCATGACTCTTGTGATAAGGATGAAAGATGAGGTGGATGACCATCGTTAATATGGGCGTCTGATTTCAATATTGAATGACTCAACTCCTCATGGCAAACATAAGTTAATGAAGTTGAAATTGTAAACTTCACACGCCTATAAATAGTGAAGCAATCTGAGAAATTAAACACAAGCAACAAAAATATTCTCCTCTTTTTTTATACACTGTTAATATCTCTCTCTATTTACATTATTTCATATCTTTCTCTATTTATATAAAATATGAATTATTTTTATTGAGCTAATTATATTAATATTAAAATATTCTATTTGCACATCTTTATTTTATATTTAGTATATATTCCTTATTTTTTTACAACACGTTATCAGCAGGAGATTCTGATCAAATTTTAGGAAGACTCAGGTAACAAATTTTTATTATGTCAAAACTCTCTCATATTGAATTCAATGCTCTTGATATATCTGTAAACAACTATTTATCATGGATACTGGATGCTAAACTCCATCTTGATTCAATGGATCTTGGAGATACCATTAAGACTAAAAATAATGTATCCCAGAAGGATAAAGCCAAGGCCATGATTTTCCTTCATTGTCATCTTAACAAAGAATTGAAAAATGAATATCTCACATTAAAAGATCCTGCAGATCTGTGGAAAGACCTTGAAGAAAGGTACAATCATCAAATGACGATGATACTTCCTCAAGACCGATATGAATGGACGCACTTGCGTCTACAAGATTTTAAATCCATAAATGAATATAATTCTGCAATGTTTCGAATCACCTCACGAATGAAATTATGTGGGAAAAAGATATCTGATAATGATATGTTAGAGAAAACTTTCTCAACCTTCCATGCCTCGAATGTGCTCCTGCAGCAGCAATATCGAGAAAAAGGATTTAAAAAATATTCTGAGTTAATTTCTTGCCTTCTTGTTGCTGAACGCAACAATGAGTTACTTTTAAAAAATCATGAAGCGCGCCCAGCTGGCGCCGCCCCATTTCCTGAAGTAAATGCGGCAAATCATTATCCCAGAAGAGGTAAATGGCAATGTTTTGGCAACAAAAAAAATTATGGAAGGAAAAGAAATTATATTCACAAAGGATCTCACCAGAAGTGGGATAAAGGAAGGAATAATGGGCAAAATTAATCAACAGAGAATAAATATTTCCGTTGTGGAGGAAAGGGTCACTGGTCACATACGTGTCATACCCCAAGGCACCTAGTCGATCTTTATCAAGTATCTTTGAAAAAAGATGATAAAGAAAAGGAAACAAATTTCGTTTCAAATGATGCTAAAAATTCCACCACTCATTATGATGTATCTGATTTCTTTGAGGATCTTGAAGAAAATATTGGTCGTTTGATCAATGATGGAATAGTTTAATATGTGAAATTGTTAAGTATTCATGTAAATAAATAATGTAAAAAACTTCTTGTTGAGTTTTATTTTCTATGCATATGAATAATGTATATAAATAATGTTTAATAAAATATTTATGAATTTCAAAATGATTGAATGTACCAAGGTAATAATAATAAAATTTTTAGTATATACTATACTTCTTAGAAAAATATTTTCAATCAAGAAAATAATTTTATGCGCATATACTTCTACACATTTTATTATTATTTGTCTTTGAAAAGAATGGCAAGGACATAGAGTGAATATATTTGCCTTGCGGATAGTGCAAGTTCGCAACCATTCTCAAAAGTAATATATATTTTACCCATCTTGTGCCAAAAGAAGAATATGTTAATACTATTATTGGCTCAGGCAATGTAATAGAATGCTTTGGAAGACCTATAATTTTGTTTCCTGAAGGAACAAAATTCATAATAAATAACGCATTATTGTCTACCAAGTCTCTAAGAAACTTGTTGAGTTTCAAAGATATTCGCCGAAATGGATATCATATTGAGACAATGAATGAAGGAAATCATGAGTACTTATGTATCATAACACATGATTTAAATAAAAAGGTTATATTAGAAAAGTTATCCTCACTTTCATCTGAGTTATATTATCCCAAAATTAGTGCAAGTGAGTCACGTGCCATTGTAAACCAGAAGTTTACCAACCCAAATGAATTCATAACTTGGCATGACCGATTAGGTCATCCGGGAACAACCATCATGCGGAGAATTATTAAAAACTCCCATGGACATTCACTAAAGAACCAGAAAATTCTTAAATCTAGTGAATTTTGTTGTGCTGCATGTTCTCAGGAAAAGTTAATTTTAAGGCCATTACCAGTAAAGATTGGATTTGAGTCCCCTGAATTCCTAGAAAGGATTCAATGTGATATATGTGGACCTATTCATCCACCATGTGGATCTTTTAGATATTTTATGCTCCTGATAGACGCATCTTCGAGATGGTCACATGTCTTGCAACCTAGTATTTGCGAGATTACTGGCTTAAATTATTCGATTAAAAGCATAATTTCCAGAAAATTCAATCAACGCAATTCGTCTTGATAATTCTGGTGAATTTACTTCCCAAACTTTTGATGCTTATTGTATGGCTAATGGAATAAGTGTTGAACATTCAGTAGTTCATGTTCACACGCAAAAATGGGTTAGGAGAATCACTTATTAAGCGCCTCCAATTAATTGCTAGATCTTTACTTACGAGAACAAATTTCCCAACCTCGGTTTGGGAGTATGTTATTTTACATGCCGCAACACTTATTCGTTTAAGGCTAATGAGTTACCATCAATTCTCTCCTATGTAATTAGCTTTTGGCCAGCAGCCAAATATTTCCCATTTAAGAATATTTGGGTGTGCGATATATGCTCCTATTGCACCACCTAATCACACCAAAATGGGAACCCAAAGAAAATTGGGGATATATGTTGGATATGATTCTCCCTCTATAGTGAGGTATCCTGAGACACAAACTGGAAATGTATTTAAAGCCCGGTTTGCGGATTGTCATTTTGATGAATCAAAATTTCCAACATTAGGGGGAGAGAATAAGTTTCTTGAAAAGGAACTTAATTGGAAAGCAACATCTTTGATGCATTTGGATCCTCGATCAAGGCAATGTGAACTAGAAGTTCAAAAGATTATACATTTGCAAAGAATAGCAAATGAATTGCCTGATACATTTTTCGATACAAAGAGGATTACCAAACCTTATATACCAGTAGAAAATGTCCCAATTCTAATTGAGGTCCCAGTCGGACAAATAGCCACTGAAGCAAATTCACGCCAGAAGCGTGGTAGGCCTGTCGGTTCCAAAGACAAAAATCCTCGTAAAAGAAAAGAGGTAAATACTATTCTTATTGAAAAAGACATAGCAAAGACACCTGCAGTTGTCCAAAATTCTAATATAATTTTAATGCCAGAAGACATTCAGGTACCTGAAAATTGTGAAAATGACGAGATCTCGATAAATTATGTCTTTACAGGAGAAAAATGGGACCGAAATAAGACAATTGTCAATGAAATATTTGCATATAATGTGGCATTAAATATCATGCATGAAAGTAAGGATCTTGAGCCAAGATCAGTCAAAGAATATCGACAAAGAAAAGATTGGCCAAAATGGGAAGAAGCCATGAAGGCTGAGTTAGACTCACTTGCAAAACGTGAAGTCTTTGGACTTGTAGTCCGTACACCAGAAGATATAAAACCTGTTGGATACTGATGGGTATTTGTGAGAAAATGAAATGAGAAAAATGAAGTTGTGCGCTACAAAGCCCGACTTGTAGCACAAGGTTTTTCACAAAGGCCCGGTATAGATTATGAAGAAACATATTCTCCTGTAGTAGATGCAATAACATTACGTTATTTGGTCAGTTTATCTGCATATCATAAACTGCATATGCATTTAATGGATTGGTAACAGACTACTTATACGGATCATTGGATCGTGATATCTATATGAAAGTCCCTGAAGGACTAAAGATATATAAGCCATCCAATGAATATTCACAGGGATTATACTCAGTTAAATTGCAAAGATCTTTATATGGTCTAAAGAAATCTGGATGAATGTGGTATAATCGTCTTACTGAGTATCTGGCCAAAAATGGATTCAAGAATGATGATATCTGCCCATGTGTTTTCATAAAGAAATCTGCATCTGGATTCATTATAATTGCTGTGTACGTTGATGATTTAAATATCATTGGAACTTCTGAAGAGATTCCAACTATTATAAAAGCTCTAAAAGAAGAGTTTGAGATGAAAGATCTTGGAAAGACTAAATTTTGTCTCGGCCTGCAGATCAAGCATACAAAAAAGGGATCTTTATTCATCAAACAACATACACAGAAAAGATCTTGAAGAGATTTTATATGGATAAGTCACATCCATTAAGTACCCCAATGATCATAAGATCTTTGGATGTGAAAAAGGATCAATTTCGTCCTAAGGAAGAAAATAAAGATATCCTTGGTCTTGAAGTACCATATCTTAGAGCCATTGGAACACTAATGTATCTTGCTAATAATACACGGCCTGATATATCATTTACTGTGAATTTACTAGCAAGATATAATTCTCTCCAACTAGAAGACATTTGAGTGGAATCAAACAAATATTTTGATATCTTCATGGAACGGTTTATATGTAATTGTTTTATCCATATGGATCTAAGTCACAACTAGTTGGCTATGCAGATGCTGGATACTTGTCTGATTCACACAAAGGGAGATCTCAAACAGGATACCTATTCACATATGGTGGTACAGCTATATCATGGATGTCCACAAAACAGATGATTGCAGCAACATCTTCTAATCATGCTGAAATACTAGCGATACATGAAGTTAGTCGTGAGTGTTTTTGGCTCAGGAGTTTGATCCAATATATTCTATCATCATGTGGACTAATTGACATAAGATAGCTCTTACTGTCCTGTTTGAAGATAATACTGCATGTATTGCTCAACTTAAAAGCGGATACATCAAAGGTGATAGAACAAAGCATATTTCTCCCAAATTTTTCTTCACTCATGATCTTCAAAATCAAGAGACAATTGATGTCAAACAGATCTGTTCAAGTGATATCTGACAGATTTATTTACAAAGTCCCTCCCGAAATCCTCTTTTGAAAGATTGGTACATGAGATTGGGATGCACCGATTTCGAGACATTAAATAATGTCGACAAAAGGGGGAGACTGTACTCTTTTTTTCTTAGTCAGGTTTTTTTCCATTGGGTTTTTTTTTTGACAAGGTTTTTAATGAGGCAGTCCCCATCACAAAGGATTTTGTATTCTTTTTCCTTCACTAAAGTTTTTTTTTCCCATTGGATTTTTCTTTAGTAAGGTTTTAACGAGGCATAATTCTAAATGGTCATCCAAGGGGGAGTGTTGTGATAAGGATGAAAGATGAGGTGGATGACCATCATTAATATGGGCGTTTGATTTCAATACTGAATGGCTCAACTCTTCATGGCAAACATAAGTTAACGAAGTTGAAATTGTAAACTTCACACGCCTATAAATAATGAAGTAATCTGTAGAACTAAACACAAGCAATAAAAATATTCCCCTCTTTCTTTATACACTGTTAATATCGCTCTCTATTTACATTACTTCCTATCATTCTCTATTTATACAAATATATGAATTATTTTTATTGAGTTAATTATATTAATATTAGAGTCTTCTATTTGCACATCTTTATTTTATATTTAGTATATATTCCTTATTTAGTTTACAACAATGACCAATTGCAGTCCACATTCTCGTTCTTTATTGGTCGTCTCCTTCGTCTTCACCTCATTTAGTTATATTGGAAGAATATACTTGCCACTTGTATAGTTGGTTGTTAACTTGTTATGATTGTGTTTCTAGATATTTTCTAAACAAAATTCATATTAAAGGAGAGTATTTTTTTATGAAAAAAAGAGAAAGCACATCATGACAAAATAGTATCATTAAAGAAAAGCTTTTAATTTTTATCTTTTTTAATTTCTTTTGATTATCATCTCATATATTATATTTGTTATGAGAAGGAGATTGTTGAGTTTAAAAAATAATATAATTTAATTTGATAATGACAATTGACAAACATATGATATTTGGTTTGAAAATCCAAATATTTGTTTGATAAAGTGCATTTTTGTAGGCTCATATTGAAGATCAAGTGACAAAATACAATCCTACATGTGTAGAATATATTTTGGTTTGGATGGCTCTTAAGCCCAGCTTACAACAGAGCAAACAATATAGAAAAAAGGCCAAGTGTGCTGTAACTTTGAGCTACGACATCAACTTGGATAAAGGCAAAAACAAATCATAAGGAAATTAGGTTCTTTTCGATCTGAATCATGCCTTGTGCACGCAACAATCCATTGGCAAGCGGCAGACTCTTAAATAGAGCTCAGATCCGCGATAAATTAGCCTTTTCCTTAGTCTGTCAGGCTAGAAAATGTAACACCCTTACTATCAGAATGTCACGCTTCCGGCTGTGCCACTCTGATAGCAAGAAGTACTACGACTACTTTATATACTGAATATTAAAATAGGAGCCTGTGACTCAACACCGTATCGCTGATTTCTTTGAAAAACGAAAATAAATACTTTATCTTAAAAAAAATAAACAGGCATAGATTCATATACAAGACTTCTTACATAATAGCTTATAATATAATATACATATCAAACACACAACTCTTATCCCTCTTACAAAATTGTAATAACAAAGACAAGGGAAGAAAAATTATCTAATTAATACAATATCATATAAACCAAAACGCAGTATAACTCTTCATAATGCTCCTTCATCCGATTCCTGAAAAGGTAAAGCTATAGGGGGTGAGAACCTAAAAACACAGTCTCACCATGGAGTTTCAGAATTGTCATAATAAGATACTTAAGAAGAAAACTGTTTTCAAACTCAGTGATTATCATTGTCTTATGAATGATGAATGTCATGCTTCCGGCTGCGCCACTCTAATAGTAAGGATGTTACAGAAAATACCATGGACATAAAAAAAGATCACAACAATAAGTTCTACGAGAATAAAAACTCTTATTTGAAAAGCGATGGTTCAGTCAAACAACCAAAAAAAGGGACTATTTGAACTGAGAAAGTAGTCATTGATGAAGAGGATGAAATTGATGATCTTTCTCCATGATCAGTAGCAAGAACATCAGCATCATCAACTCAAATGAGCCTTCTCATTGGTGTTGTGAAGGATGTGCTCTAGAAGTTCGTTAATTTGTCCACGCACCTGATTACTCCCAGTAAGCAAGAGAGAAAACTTGCAATCCAAAATGAAAATGCTTTGCATAAATCCAAGGTTCTACATGTGTAGATTATTTTTTAGTTTGGATGGCTCTAAGGCCCACCTTAACAAAGCAAACAATCATAGAAGAAAGGTCAAATGTGCTGCAACTTTGAGCTAAGGCATCAACTCGAACAAAGGCAAAAAAGTGCAAAAGGAAATTGGATTCTTTTTAATACATATCCAAATTAGCTTTCATCAAATGGTTGGAGAGAAAAAGATCACAACTTAAAGCCAAAGAAAGAATCAAGGGTGCTGATGCTATTAGTACAAGCAAAAGAAAAAGAAATTTTCAAAGTTACACCTTTAACAACAACAAGGATATCAAGAATAGTACAACCATGATCCTATGTCACTGTCACCTTGTGTCCGTGCCATGCTTGCACCTCCTCTACCTCAGCCACTATATTCTGAGTTTGAAGGAGCAAGACAACCACGGTCTCGTCCTTGTAGTGTAATTGGCTATACAACCTCTGGAAACATTACCCCTATACATTTATATTTAAATTTTATATATTTACTATTTATGTATTTGTATTTGTTTATTTATGTATTTCGTTATTTATTTATGTGTGATCTTATGATTCATTTATATATTTATTTATTTATTTTGTTATTTATTTACAGAACCTCCAGTTGTGGTAGATGTTAAATTTGGTGTGTGGATGGAATTCAGTACTAAAAAACCTGTGATTATGGCGATCAAAGATTATAATTTCTACAAAGACGTCAATTACAGGGTATATAAATCAGAATTGATGAGATTCTATGCCAAATGTACACAATATAGCACAAGTTGTGATTAACTTATCAGCGTTAGCATGATCAGAAGAAAGTATTGTGGGTCATAAAGAAATACAATGATAGTCACATTTGTACTAGAGCCACTATTTTTTACGATCATTCCAAGTTAGATTCCTACATAATTGCAGAAGCAATAAAGCTAATGGTAGAGGCCAACCAATCTATAAAGATAAAATTTGTCATTATTGAAGTTCAGTCGAAATTTAATTATACCGTAAGTCATGGCAAACTATGGCTAGCAAGACAAAAGGCAATGGAAAAAGTTTCCGACAATTGGAAAGCTTTCTATGAAGTTTTTTTTTTCAAATGGTTTGAAGTCATGTGTCATAAGAAGTCATCAACAGTTGTTCATTTTAAAACTATAACTGCATGCCAGAAAAATGACTTGATTCTTGATGTTCGAATATTACATAAGGTATTCTGGAGGTATTACTTTGCATTAGAGCATTCAAACATTGTAAACCAGTTGTATAAGCAGACATGATTCACTTATATGAAAAACATAAGAGTTGTTTGTCGGTTGCAGTTTCACAAGATGATAACAACAATATTGTGCCTATTGCATTTGTCATTTGTGGAGGAGGAGACCTCTGATGTGTGATTTTTTTTCCTCAATAACTTGCGGCATGTGATGACATGGGATGATGTTAACTTTTGTCTCTAATCGATACAATTCTATTAGATCAGTCATTTCTCGTAGTAATAAAGCTTGGTCACTTTCGAAAACTTTTCACATGTTTTGTATCAAGTATATATGTTTAATTTTTTGAGGAAGTTTAAGATACCGTACCTATAAAAATTTATCGTCAATGTAAGTAAATAAAAATATTGAAGTTTGTTATTTTTATAAATACCCTTATGATAAATGTTATTTATACTTCGTGGTTCTATTTTTTTTTTAATTGTAGAATACTCTAAGACGGTGTGCAAACACGACTTGGATTATCAGTATTTGTGCAAGTAGAATGAAGTTTATACTAATTGATTGGACGAGATCTCGCACGAACAGTATGTTTTGACATTTGATAGCAGATATCAATGAAATTACATAACCATGAATCTAGTTGAGTGGATCAATCTGATTTTGAAAGGGACGCACAACTTATCCGTTATTGCACTTGCTAAGACAATATTTTACAAACTTAATTACTAGGGAAAAAAACCCTAATAAGCCAAGACAAGTTGCAAATTACCTAAATAAGCCAAAGTGAAATTCGTTTCAGTAATAAGCCAAGCCCTATCTTTATATAATTCAAACCAGCATGGTTCGAAATACTCTTCTTAATAAATCGAACCAGTTTAGTTCGAATTAGGCTGACGAAACTTTGCATGTAATTCGAACCTACCTGGTTCAAACTTCAATCCAACGTAATTCGAACAAGCTTGGTTCGAACTATAGCCAAGTTTGCAACGTATGTAATTCGAACCAACCTGGTTCGAATTACCCTTAGCGTCGCTCATTCATAATTCGAACCGACCTGGTTCGAATTACTAGTGATTCGGCTATATAAGGAGTTCGAATCACCCTCATTCGAACCGTTCTTCCTTTTCCCTACCCCACCAAATCTCAGAGAAAACGACCTAGATTCTCTCTGACGAAGACCTGAACGGAATACTCTGCTGATGGGGGACGATCCGGCACGGTTATATCGCCTGAACGGAGTTGCTCACATAGCCGGGGTCATCAACGACGAGGTTAGTATGGAAATATTTTTTATGCTAGCGGTATATGTGACTTAGTGGTTTTATTTTGTGTTGGTTGTTTTATGTTAGTGGTTTAGTTAGAGGTTTATGTTAGTTGGTTTATGTTAGTGGTATAGTATAGTTGTTTTATGTTAGCTGTTTTATGTAAGTGGTTTTGTGTTAGTGGTTTGTGTTATTTGTTTTATGTTAGTGGTTTTGTGTTAGTGGTTTGTGTTAGTTGTTTTATGTTAGTGGTTTTGTGTTAGTGGTTTGTGTTTGTGGTTTGTGCTAGTTGTTTTATGCTAGTGGTTTCTGTTAGTTGTTTTATGTTAGCAGTTTGTGTTAGTTGTTTTATGCTAGTGGTTTCTGCTAGTTGTTGTATGTTAGTGGTTTGTGTTAGTTGTTTTATACTAGTGGTTTCTGTTAGTTGTTTTATGTTAGTGGTTTAGCTGTGTGGTCCATGTTAGTTGTTTCGCATGTGCTACTCCTTCATGGAATTTTGTGCGGTTTTAATTAGTATGATGAATAATTGGTGCTTTATTGTTTTGGTTATCTTTGTTGCTGGTTATGAAGCTGGTTCTAACAATGCGGTGCATGTCACGTGCAGCCCCAGCGATGCATCAGGAGCATGCGGCGGCAGCAGGGCATGTGACTCGATGACAGATATGTTCCGTACTTGCAGATGGTCGGACTATACCATCTTGCAAGGTTGAACGATAGATGGTTCCGGTTAGACGAGGCCCTTGTCAGTGCATTCGTCGAGCGATGGCGTCCGGAGACGCACACGTTTCACATGCCGTTCGGAGAGTGCACGATCACACTTCAGGACGTGGCATACCAGTTGGGTTTGCCTGTGGACGGGCGTTACGTGAGCGGCTGCCTATCAGAGTTTCATTTATACATCCAGGGTGCCCGCCCAGCCTGGGTGTGGTTCCAGGAGTTGCTTGGAGTGGTTCCACCTCCCAGCCAGGTTCAGAAGTACGCAGTGAACTACAGCTGGTTTCAGGAGACTTTTGGTGAGTGCCCCGATGGAGCCGATGACGAGACTGTGCGGCGATATGTCCGTGCGTACATCATGATGTTGTTGGGTACGTAGCTGTTTAGGGACAAGTCTGGTAACCGCATTCACATCAGATGGCTTCCCTACGTAGCTAGGCTGGAGGAGATGGGTACCTATAGCTGGGGTTCTGCAGCACTGGCATGGTTGTACCGGTGCATGTGCCGAGTGGCGAATAGACATGTGGTCAAGTTAGCGGGCCCACTTCAGCTACTTCAGTCTTGGATCTTCTGGCGATTTCCTCGGTTTAGGCCTTCTGGATATGAGACGTTCAGCTGGCCATTGGCTTCGAGGTACTTTACTCAGCCTTCTCTATTTCATTTTAATATAAATAAATGCATGTTCGTTAATAATGTATTAGAAACCCTAAACACACAATTAAGTTGCCATAAGACACATGTATGATGCAGGTGGTCAGGATACAACCCTTCTGGTAACGAGAAGGGTCCTAGAGTGGAGATGTGGCTGCTGAGGATAGACCGGTTACAGCACGGGGAGGTGAGTACGCTACTTAATAAGTTTCTTTATTTAACCAAACTTTATGAGTTGGCCTGACAATGGAGAGTTCTCCGTGCAGTTTATCTGGATGCCGTACACCACTCCCGACGTACTTCAGGTTGTGCATCCAGAGGTTTTGGAGCCTCGGCATATGGCATTGTGGCGGTCAGTGACGTCGCTGATCTACTTTGCCATCATAGAGTGGCATCAGATAGATAAGGTTCTTTCGCAGTTCGGAGGGGTGCAGCCCCCTCTGAATCCCGCACTGAACATCGACTTTCTGATGTCGAAGGACGGCAGAGGCGGTGATCGATGGTTTCCGTATAATCTTCAGAAGTGGCATCTGTATTTGGAGTCCCGTGCGGACACGGTGTTGAGGTTTGATGTTGTTGCCGACCCTGGACCATCGCATTTGTTTCTCGAGTGGTGGAGTCAGCATGGAAAGAGGTTCTTGTCTCCGGATATGCAGTTGGGGGATCCGAGAGCCGTTCCTATTCCAGTTGAGGCCTCACAGCGAGGTGCCGGGCGAGTTCTTGACATGGATCGTCCTGAGGACGTGTTTGACAGACGCAGGGTTGAGAGGAGAGCTCATGTGGGCACACGACGGAGCCAGCGTGAGTGGAGGTGGCTTGATGCGGCTCTAGACGATGATGACCATGCTGGTGCGGCTAGAGGCGGACGAGGTGGCCAGGGAGGGAGACGGAGAGGGCGTCGTGCCGACGACGATGACGACGATCAGCATGGTCCGGTGAGCGGGGATGGTGCAGGGGCTGTTGCAGTTGGTGGTGTTAGTACCCACGATGGCGGACATGGAGGAGAGTGGTATGGGTAAGGTATGGGTGATGGGGCTGAGCCTGGTGACACTGGACTTGGGCATGTGTCTCTTAGGGATTACTTCGTTGGTGTACCCGCCCATGACCAGCCTTAGTAGGAGGGTACCCCTTGGGTTATTCCGGGATCACAATGGTCAGATTTCCTTGGCTCAGATACACTTGATGCGGACTTCGGGGGTCCACAGTTTCTAGCGGATATTACCGCCATCATGCAGGAGGATGTGCCGGCCCGGAGACGTGGTGAGACCTCAGGCACTCAGGCACCTTTAGACGTTGATTTGAACAAGCCTCCTACGGCATCTGTTGGTGATCATTTTGGTTTGGGAAGCACCCCACCATCCGCCTATGCTGCTGCATCAGAGTCTGTTGCTGGGCCATCTGCGGCAGCCTCCCATTTTACGCCACCTGCATAGCCTGGCCCTGTGAGGATGCGGATGATATCGAGGATGAGGAGCCGTTTATCCGCAGAGGTCAGCGGGCACGGGTACCCCGTCGTTGCGGTACGGGCTCGCATCTGTTTAGATGAGTCATGTATCATGTATTTTGTTCCGTAGGGTTTATTCATGTATCACAGACATTGTACTTTTGTTGTTATTTTAGAGCAGTTTTCCTTTGTTGTTTGTTCATGGAATTGTAGTTTGAAAACGGGTGTTTATCGGATTTATCAGTGAGTATATATAATCATTGCATCATATAACAGTCTAATATGTTCATTTATTTATTAAATTTTGCATTTAGGGTACTTGTAGCAAGACTCAAAGTAATACACAACATATTCATTACTTAACGCATCATGCTGAATACATTAAAGTAAAAACATCATTGGCATAAAACTTAACTAAAATAAGTACTACTGCTAAGAACATGGCTACTAATGGCCCCCAGTGTGAGACGATCCACCCAACTGTGGGCAACTCCGACGTGTGTGTCCGGGTTGGCAACATAGGCCACATCTCTTTGGACGGTTTGGATTTGCCTCGTCCATATTTGTTCATATCCTGGTGGACCTCGGACGACTCTCTCTCGCATGCCTCTTGTCAGGGTCCGGTATCACAGTGGGCCCGTCGTATGGTGGCCAGAAACCCTCTGGAATCAGAGGGGTGAATCCCATCCGATACACACTGAATACCGAACTAATCCTATACACGCTATGAACATAAGTGGTCCAGTTTACCCGTGAGTAGGCACAACATGCAAGTGCGTGCGGACATGGGAAATGAAGCGCTTGGAAGTACCCGCAGTCACATGTCTGAGCGGCAAACGATACTCTGTAGCTACCCAATGAGAAGGAACTAGTCGGAGTGGTTTCGACAGCGGTGAACTCGGAATTATCCCTGTCATACAAAATCACCGTGAAGCACCTCGCCGTCTTCAAGTTGGCCTCAATACACTTGGCCAAGTGTTGACTGAATTGTTGTCCGGTTCCCATCTGGGCCTCAGCCTCTCTCCCCTTGCAAACAAAAAGTTCTGCAAGCCTTCCATATGTTGCCTTCACCAGTGAGGATACAGGTAGGTTTCTGACACCCTTCAGAATTGAGTTCACACACTCAGAGATATTCATCGTCATGTGACCGAATCTCCGACCCTCGTCACGATGTTAAGTCCACAAGGAATAATCAACCCGGTTTGCCCACTCACACATCGCCGGGTCTTCAGACCGCAGAATATCAAACTAGTAATCAAACTCAACCTCGGTCTTGGCATACGCCGCATTCACAAGAAGCCTCTGTGCGTCTTTGCCCTTGAAGGTAAGGGCAAAGTTGGCAACTACGTGTCGAATGCAGAATGCACGGTATGCAGATGGAGGTAACCAACCTCCGTCAGGAGCCTCAAGCGCAGCCTTGATGCCGTTATGCCTGTCCGATATAACTAGCAGACCCAGCTGCGGTGTCACGTGCTGACGAAGGTGGGAGAGAAAGAATGCCCAAGACTCAGCATTCTCACCCTCTACTAGTGCGAATGCAACAGGTAGAATGTTGGAGTTCCCGTCTTGTGCAATTGCGATGAGCAACATTCCCCCGTACTTGCCATACAGATGGGTGCCGTCAATGCTGACTAGCGGCTTGCAATGACGGAATACCTCGATGCACGGTGGAAACGTCCAGAAAAGTCTGTGAAAATAAGCTTGAGACTCGTCTACCTGTCCTCCAACTCGAACGGGGCTAGTCCTTAGGACTGCAACAGTACCAGGCATCGTCAACTGGACTCCTAACACCCACCTAGGCAGCTCGTTGTATGACTCATCCCAGTCACCGTAGATGAGGGCAACAGCCTTCTGCATCGCCATCCAGACCCTCCTGTAAGTCGGCCTAAACCCAAAGTGTGCTGCCGTGGCATTCAGGAGCACCTTGATGCTGACGGATGCATCCGCCCTAACCATTGGCATAATGAACGCAGATATGACATGGTAATCCAAACTTCTGTGGTCACTCGAGATGGAGGTGGCAAGACAAGTATGAGGTCCATTGTATCGTTTGACCTCCCAAATGCCCTTGCGCTGCCGGAGACTCAGTCGAATCAACCATGTGCACCCATTCCCAAACTCAGAACACTTGCCCACATACGGGCGATAATCAGACTCGACTACCTTGTACTGTACCCCTCGCCGGATGCTGTAAG
Organism: Arachis duranensis; assembly: GCF_000817695.3. Classification (NCBI taxonomy): domain Eukaryota; kingdom Viridiplantae; phylum Streptophyta; class Magnoliopsida; order Fabales; family Fabaceae; genus Arachis; species Arachis duranensis. The sequence goes on along the minus strand of NC_029780.3, from coordinate 18,998,578 downwards.
TCTTCACACTTAACAGGGCCTGATCTTTATCCTGAAATTACTGACCGACCTGGAACTCTGTCAGGCCAGCAGTCCCTTTCGCATCTCTAGCTCCAAATCCAACAGAGTGCCCAGAAACCCCCTCCTGTCTCATGGCATCCAAGTCCAAAGACGAAAAATGAGGTGGATACTGCTGTGTGCCAGAGCTAGAACCACCTATCGCCAATGCAGGCTCACTCGCTCCAATATCATCGCCGCTGTCATCGTCAATCATATCCGGCTCGACGTCATCCTCCTCTGCATCACCCAACAATCCGTCTCCAACGCCAACCAGTGCAACGCCCAGTAAAGCGTCAGGCAGATTCTCCCTTGAACCAACCTCGTCGCCTACGCTGCCGTTGAGATCAACAGCAAAAGACGGGGAGGCGACAGGTTGGACCACTGGCTGGTACACAGGGACGGAGGAAGAACCAAGGGCAAGCCGAGAACTAGAACCGGCTGCCGTGGCTAAAGTGGTGGTATTCCAGTTCGAACCCCCTGAGCTGGATACCACATCAACCAGCTTTGCCAACAACTCTGGTGTCCTCACCTCCGGAAACTGCCGCCGACAAAGATACATTACTTGCAAGTCCTCGTCACAACTGATTGTGAAACAATCATACTTCACGGTATCCTGGAGGACCGTTACTGGAATGCGATAGTAAAACTTCTTAACCCGCTTCGCACCTTCCTGACCAAGTTTCATCAGCACAGATCTAACTAGGTCATCATAGCTCGTCGAAGGACTCACGACAATACAGAGAGGATCCTTATCTGTGAATTTCACACCGGAACGAGTTTTCCTCTTAATGGATCCTCTGTGGTGAACCAAAACAACAAAACTCTCCTCACTAGCACTACAAGAAAATGAAACATTTGTAACAAAAATTTTGTATCAAATTTAAAATTGTTACAAAAAAATGATTTTTTGTAACAATAATTAGTGATTGTTACAGAAGAATAATGTTTTGTAACAACATTACAAGTTGATACAAAACATGCCAATATTTTGTAACAACTTGATTTTTTTTGTTACAAATTATGTTAGTTTTTGTAACGAACTGTTGTTTTGTTACAAAATATTATAATATTTTGTAACAAAGAATAAAGTAGTTGCAAAAATTTGAAATATTTTGTAACAAAATATCTTTTTGTTTCAAAAACTTCAATTATTTTGTGACAAAAAATTAATTTGTCACAAAATTTAATATTGTTTGTAACAAGTTACTTATTTGTCACAAAATGTAAGTATATTTTATAATAAAAAATTATTTCAAAATGTTAAACACTTTGTGAGTAAAAAAATGTTTATATAATTCTTTTTAGAATAATTTTTT
>NC_029780.3:18991231-18996557 GCF_000817695.3 Arachis duranensis | reverse complement strand
TATAATTAATACATTTATTTTATAATTTAAATAAAAAATAATAAGTTAAATTAATTGATATATTGATGTATAAAATTTTATCCATTTTAAAAATAATCTCAACAAATTAAATTCAAATTTTAAATTATTATTTTATCTCAAATATTTTCTAAAATTATTATATTATTTGTATATATTTTATCCTAACTTAAATTTTCTAAATTAAAACCTAATTCTAACCTAATTGCATAAGGCATAAACGCATATTGAAAGGAAAGAAAGAAACAGGGGGGACTTGAGGGGGGAAACGAAAATCAAAAAGCGAGGGAGCTGCGAAGGAAGAAGGAGGGGGAAGAGAGAGACGGCGCGGTGGCCGTCACTGCCACCAGCGCTGTTGTTCAATCACCACGGGGGAGAAGGAAAGAGAAGCAGAACCCCGAAGAGAGAGAGATCGACGGAGACGTTCAAACGCCGTTCGTCCTCACCGGCGCCATGTGTTTCCGCCGCCGCCATGCGTTGCCGTAGACGCCGCCGTTAGTTTCGCTACCTTCGACCTTGAAGGAGAAAGGGAGAGCAACGCTGACAGAGATTGACGGAAGCCAGTGAAGCGCGTGAGATAAGGGAAGCCGATTCTGTCACCGACGCCGCACCCAGTTGCCGTCGATCGAGCTTGCCGTCGCTGGAGGTGAACCGGTGTCGCGTCCTTGCTGCCAGAGCCACCAGCGCCACTACTACTACTCAAATTCCACTTCTCTTTTATTAGGGTTTGCGATCTCAGCAGCCTCTTTGAAGCTACTGTCAGTTCTGTCAGGGGTTCCTGCAGTAAATGCACCACCAGCATCACCATCCTTCTTGTCTTGGTCTCAATTCTAGTTTGGTTCGGTCGTGTTTGCCGGTCTGGTCCGATTGCTTTTCTGCTGAAAAGGTAAGTGCAGTTTATTTGAGTATGGTTGCCTGTATTGTTAGTTGATAATCTACTGATTTTAGCTGAAATATTGTTGCCTATGTTGTTAGTTGATTCTGTTGATGTTGTTGTGGTTGAAAATATTGGTGTGGAAGAATACGAGTGTAGTGGAACTCTTTAGATGGTACTTGTCACGACAACTTGGTGGGAAATTACACCTTGATGAACTAGGATACATCATGAAAATCATTAAAACATGTGATGGATATATGTCAGGAGTTAAAGGTTGTTAGAGGCTAGAAGTTGATTAGCTTCCATCTCTTATATACATATATAAATTCACTCCTCTCGTGTAAGAACTCATAACATTAAGAATTCATAACAGGAGCCTGTTTCTCTAACTCGATTCTTAACCATGTTCATACTCATTTTTGTGTTCTCTTTTATGTATTTATCAATGACTTTATTTTTTTCTTTTTTGTAAAAGTATTCAACAAAAATAACCACAAGCTTCCTGAGGAGTTAGCAGAGGAGGAAGATATGAAACTTTATGGCTTTGGGTATCCTCATGATCATGGCCATCATCATCATCATCATGGGCATCTGCACCACCACCATATTGAGGCCACAAAGGTATCTAGTTTAGGTATTCTATCTGTTTGTAAATATGCCCAAGTGACCATTCTATGTCTTAATCTATTGCTTTTTCTGTTTTTATGTTTTATCTGTGCAACAAAAACCTTGCATGTCAACAATAATACAAATTAAACCAGCACAAATAAAGTTATAGCCTTTTTACAAAGATTAAAAAAAATGAAAGACTTGACAATATAGAATGGTGAAGCAAAGAAAAAATATATTGAGGGATAATTAAAGTAATTACCCTATTTTAAGGACATGGGTGTTAGTTTTAAATTCATATTTGATGGTCTTGGGCTTGATAACCCATTGATAAGTGCCATTCTTGTTCTCGTGAACAAGTTCAGTGGTTTCGTAGTTGTATACGGACTGAATCTCAGTCTGTGTGTATTTCACATTAGGGCTCTCAACTTTAAAACTCTCAATAAACACCTTTCTTAATTACTTTCTTCCTAAAGAAAGTAGCTAATAGTCAGGAGAAGCTGACCAAGGAGACTAGCTAGGGAAGCAAATAAAACACTTGGAGAGGAAGTTAGGGGTGGTTGTATGCAATTTCAGTTTTCTTAAACACCATCTTTTCTGTTGATTTACACACTCAATTCAACTCTTTTCTTCTTTATTTGTAATTTTGGTGCAAGTTATGGCATAAAGGCTCCAAAGTCTAAGTTAAGGATTCAAGCACAACTTCAAGAGGTAATGCAAAACCGTGAGGAGCTAACAAAGGAAATAGATGTGCTCAAAGAAAAACTTGAAGAGCAACGAACACGGTAAGAGGAAGAATTAGCTCAAATGAAAGCTCAACAAGCTGTTGTGAACTTTCTCATAGAGCGCTTTGACAATGAAACCAACTAGACCCTAAAGGTACTCCTAAAGTTGCTTATGGTTTTAATACATTTTCGTAGATGATTCCCATTTTATATTAGTATACTTTAATTTGTATATGGATCTATTTATCACATTTTACTTGTGTCATAGTTGAAAAATGACAAATATCCTATTATTTGGTTTGATAAATTTGGTTGGGTATGACTGAGACATAAGTTGTGAATTGGTTGTGTTTGTTGGAATCGTGGACGGTGGAAATATCCAAGTTTTAGGGGAGGTTCTACCGAAATTTTTCTAAACATTTTGGATAAAACTTAGTGAAAAAATTATAATTAGTGTTATATCTTGTTTCTAACTTTTTTGATTCGGTTTTTCTTATTTACAGGAGTGCTGAAATGGTGACCATATGGTATCTTGAGGGCTCAAGAATGTTTTGATGCATAGAGACACTAATCTATGTTAGAACTTTTATGTTTTGGTTGAACTTTTGTGTTAGGACTTTTATGTTTTGGTTGAACTAATCAATGTACTCACTAGCTAATGTTATTTTGTTTGAAGACAATTTCAGCTAAAAGGATCTTGTTTGACTTATGTATATTTTTGCATATTATATACATGTAAACTTGCTTATTAAAAGCGTTAATATGTTAGTTAATTTAAAAAATAATTTAGTAAATTATGCATGTAATTTGTAATAAAAAAAAGTTGTTCCAAAATAATTAATTTGCTTTCGTAACTAAAGAAAAAAAATGTTACAAAATCATGTTACATTTTGTAACAAAATTCTTTGATAGGAAAAAATTGACTGTCGCGAAAAATACTCTCAAGATCAAAATTTGTTATCACTTTTGTAACAGTTTCTGGTTTTTTGTATTAAAAAAATTTGTTACAAAATATGGTATTGAATTGTAACAGTTTCATTTTTCGTTACAAAAACTTTTTGTAACGGGACTTACTGCAATGGACCCTTTTTTTGTTACAAAAAACTTTTGTGTCAAAATATCGACGTTTTGTAACAATATTTTTTGTTACAAATACGCCTTTTTCTTGTAGTGTAGCCATCTTACACCCTCTAATGAGAGCAACTCACGTTTACAACCATATATATACTGCTCTGTCTCCCACTAATTCGAACCAGCCTTCATCGAATTAGGGATTTCGTAATTCGAACCAGCCTTGTTCGAATTACTTTGGCTGTCTTCTCTCTTTATAATTCAAACCAGCATGGTTCAAATTACATGCATTCATAATTCGAACCAACCTGGTTCGATTTATTAACAAAAGTCAACTGCTAATTCGAACTGCTCTAGTTCGAATTATTAGCAAATGCAGTTGAACCACTATAGTTCGAATTATATAAAAATATGTTCTGGCGGATTACTAAAAACCTTTTTGGTTTGGCTTATATACGTAAATTCGAGATGGCATTGGCTTATTATGATTTTTTCCCTAATTACTATAATAATTAATTTTATTATTAACAATACCCAAAAAAGTTCAATTTAATTATTAGGTTATCCATAAACCTAAACAATCATAATTTTCGTTAGTTTAATTATTAAAATCATAAAATTATGCATAATTTTTATTATTTTAATTAATAAAATTATCGAAATAATTCATTTTAACTGCGACCAACAATTAATAACATTTTTAAAAATTACCAAAAATTTTATTGTTTATTTTCATTAACATAAAACATTTAATATTAACATTACCGAAAATATAAAATGCTAATTATATTATTCCCGGTACATGGTTTTGTAATTAATAAAATTATTCATAAATTCTAAACACACTAGTTCTAATTTTACCAAAACACTAATAACATATTAATTAATATTATAATATCGAAATAACTAGTTCTAACATACTAATTAAATATTCTAATGAATTGTAGTGTTTTCTAATTACTGTCACATATTAACAGATCACTACTACGGTTATTACTAATACATCTAAGAATATAACTAACGTTATTGCCAATCACGAATTCATAAAATTTTGATAGTGGGAACAAAATTTATATAACATCATAATAACTTTTATAATAAAAATAGTATGTGTATATAAAAAATTAAATATTAAATTATCTATTAATCATTATATATCTGTGTATAAATATATATATTGTTTAACTTATTTTTAATGTGTATTTTATATTTTAATATATATTTTATACAGATAATTTTTTATGTACATATAGTATAATTATTGTTATAATTATATTTTGTTATTGTAAAATACGATTAGCCTTCAAAATATCGAATATATCTAATATACAAATTAAAACACTAAAATAGTAATTTAAATAATAATATATAATTTAAAATTCTATTGTTTTAGGTTTTATATTTTTAAAAAATTAAGTAATTTTTCTTTTAACACTACCACCAAAATTTCTCTCATTCTATATATTACTAAACAATTATTTAAAAATTTATTTCCCAACACAATTAGAAGTCAACTCTTATTGATATTTATAATTAAAAAAGTTTTTTCAATTATAATATAGTTGCTATGCAAAAATTAAAGCTAATTTTAAAAAAGAATATATCTTTTGAGTTGATTTTAAAAAAAGAACACTAATTTCGTTTAAGTATGAGAATTGATAATTCTAACGAATATCTAATAAAAAAATTTTAAATTGACAATTAAGTATTAATAATTGAGTAAAAATTATTGTGTAGTTAAATTTAATAATCTAATAGAGACAAATAAATATTATTATCGTGTACTACTAAAAAAAATTCAAATTATAGTGGAGGCATTTGTCCTACAATATTATACTTAAATCCGTCCCTGGTTATTGCTATTGCTAATACAGTATTATCTACTAATATTATAATTAATGTTATTACTAAATCTTTAGTTTTATTAGCATATATCTAATAAAATATTATCTAAAAATTTAAAAAATATGTGCAATCTCATAAATAAATATCGAAAAACTATGCCATTTGAATTATATAATTCATC
>NC_029780.3:18966318-18991206 GCF_000817695.3 Arachis duranensis | reverse complement strand
ACCGAGATAATGAACAATGTAATTTTCAATCTAATCAACATCTTTAATTTTTCGGTGCATAGACATTGCTCTATTATACTTTATTGATGAAGTGATGATGAATAATATTGAGTTGAGAGTTCTTTTGTTTTTCAAGAGTGAGGGATGAAAGAGAGAGTTAAAATCGAATGGTTCTTTTTGAGAGAAGACAATTACGAGGGAGAAGAGAAAAACGGCGGAGAGAGCACGCAATTACGCGATACGTGGCGGTTACCTAATGTGAACCGTTCGATTTAAAAAAGAGTGAACTATTAATTCGATCTCTAACTATTTTTATAAAATGACAAAGCAATTTTTAACGAATAAAGTAATTTATTTCGATCTCTGTCCTATACTTTTGTGACATAAGACGATTCTTGTTGGTGAATCTCCAGTAATTATGAACGAAAAATGTTGAATTGTCACGGTAACCGCTCGTGTATTAGCTTGCTGATATATATGATTACTGCAGACGTGGACACCTCAAATAGTTAGGGAGTTAATTGTCCCCATCTACGTCAACATAAAACGTGGTTATTTTGAAAGTACATGTTCTTTGATGCAGATTTACACCAACCTTGTGATTTTTTCTTTGTACCTCAAAAAGAATTATGTCGTTGTCTCCAGTCCAAATTGCTCTCCACTTATTGTCTCTAGACTTAATAAACTCATCTAGCTTCTTCTGTTCTACTAGGATCAACAGACCAGAATAAGCCTCCAATTTTTTTTTTTTTTGGTGTGTGACCATTTTTCTCATCAGGTAGTACCGTAAGTCCTCACACATCGTTAAAATTGATTTTTTCCGGTATTCGACAATCTTTGCGCTCCACACCTCGCACATATTGTTCATGATTTTGTCGACTTTGGATCGTGACTGAAGTAAGCTTTAGTCTAAACTACAGGCTCAAACCTTTGAAGATACTCCTAAGCTTCCATATTCACTTTCTTCATTTTCTCCATAGCAGTATTGAACTCCTGGAATGTGATGCATCGTGCACATTCTCATTAGACAAGTCATCCCTTAGTATATGTCTTCTTCTAACACCTGCATATTTTATTGATGTCCTCTTCTTAGCAGTGTTTAGTGAAATTTTAGAATTAGTGCTAGATGAAGAAGCATTATTACTCCCACTCTTTTTCTTAGCTGAGACTCTTTTTCTTCCCTCTTCATCTGTGTTCTTAAGTTTTTCATCACTACCTTTGTCATTTGTCTCATAACCAGCAGCCTCTTCATCCACTTTTCTCTTACCTAACATTGATTTTTTTGACCCTATCTTTTTCTTTTTTGCTCTTTTTTCTTCATCACTGCTGCTGTCATCTGTCTCATATCTAGGAGGAGGAGGTTTGTAAGGATCATCCTCTATAGTCTCGTATCCATCATTGGAGGATGATGATGATGAACTCACCACAATAGTCCCAAGGGCCACACCATCCTCAATTATTTCAGGAATATCCTCTTCGTGTTCAAAATAAATATACAATTCATCAGTGTCCCTGTTCATAAGCTTATTTTTCCTCATCTAATTAATCTTCATATCCTCCTTAATGGCATGAAGACTAGCCTCCATGTTGGGTGCTTTCATATCAAGCCAAAACATCTCTTTATACCCTGTGTAAACCAACTCCTTAAACAATGTCACCAGGTCAAAAAATTCATATAATCCAGGTCTAACGGGGGAAATCTCTTCACTTTTTTATGCATGTAGAAGAGACCTCCCTTAGCATCTCTCTGAAATCTCCCCCCATGATGAAACACTGAAATAATTAAATATTTAGACATCTGCGAAAAATAAATATGCATTAGGATCTTAATAGCACATTGAAACAACAAATGGGAGACAAGCATTTCAATTTTTTTTAAATTCACCACAGTCCAAATTAGTAGACTCTGTTTCTAGATTTTTCTAATGTGTGCTTAAAATAATATATTATCAACCTTGAGTAATCACGTTGGACATTACTTAATCAGGTTTTATGTTTTCTTTGTTCAGGACCACAAGTGAGTTGTAAAGATAAATGGTGGTGTGTCAGAGTCAGTTAATAGAACCACATAAAGTACAAGAGACAAAAAGGTCCATTAAGAACACGGCTTACCTGGACCGTAACAAGCACCGTGAGTGAACTCCTCCAAGCACCATCAAAGCTCCGTCAACGACAACGACATCAGTTTCATCAATGCCCACCCCAATAACAACGTCAACACGACACTACAACTTTCCAAGGTAAACAATGGTTACGAAGGTGAAAAACGTTCTCTCCTAGGGTTTTCTAGTAATTCTGAAAGGTGAATGAAGGATTTTTATAGAATGGCACAATGTGAAATAAAGGTGAAATGTCTCCTCCCCTCAAAACGACCAAGTTTTATGTTGACATAGATGAGGACAATTAACCCCCTGACCATTTGAGGTATCCATATCTGCAGCAATCATCCACATCAGCAAGCTAACACACGATCACTGTGACAGCTCAGCGTTTTCTGTTCGTAGTTACCGAAGATTCATCCACAAGGACCGCCTTGTGTCACGGAAGTATGGGACAGGGACCGAAGTGGATTACTTTATTCATCAGGAGTTGCTTTGTCATTCTACAAAATGGTCAGGAATCGGATTGGTAGTTCACTCTTTGAAAAACACTGAATAGTGACCATCTGATTTCAGTGCAGCTATCCTCCACAATAGGATTATACATGCCTACTTGCAATATCCCCTACATAACACCACTGCTGCTTTCATTTCAAAATTAAAAAATGTATTTCAGTGCTTTGTATGGTTCTTGACTACTTGCCACTATGTTTATTCGACCAAACAATGACTGCCTAAAATAAACTATAATTTTCTAATAGAGGTAAATACCAAATCGGTACTTGAAAGATTCTGATGCTGATAAAATAGTATTTGATTTTTGTTATTGACAAAATAATCCTTAAAAGATTTTAAAATTTGACAAGCGTGCTCCCGAACTCGCCGGAGCACATCTCCGGCAAGCACATTGCTGACGTGGCCACCATGTTTTGTTGAGATGGCAACATTCCTAGACTAATTACTTAGATGTAATTAATAATTAAATTAAATCAATAATAAGTGAAAATTCTCCAACCCTAATCCTCCCTTCCCCCTCCCCAATACACTCTCGCTTTTTCACTCTGAGATGGGCCAAAACGGCGCCTCAACTTCTCACTCTCACAGAGCCGCATAGTCGCCATCTTATCGCGTCGTCCCTGCACTGTCTCACTTCTCTCCGTGTGGTCAAGCAGAAGAATAGAACAAACAGCAGCAGCGCCTTACTCATCGGCCTTATCTCCATGCCTCTCGCTGGTAGGTGTACCTCATCTCCCCACCGTCAATCGCCACTCGCAATAGCTTGCTGCTCGTAATAGCTCGCTACTCACCTCTATTTGCTGCTTCTATCTGCTCGCTGCTCGCTGCCAGTCGCTGTCTTGCCGTGCCTCTTCTGTCTGTGTTGAAGCAGCAGCCATCTTGGCTCCACCGTGACTTGCTTTTTCTGCCTCTACCTCTGCGGGTCGTGTTTCTCAATCTTCTCAAAAGAACAAGAACAACAATAATAGGAAAGAATATAATTTGTGGCTTCTCATTTTTTTCTGAAATTGCTGTAGGGTAAGCATTTAGCCATTAAAGCAATGATCTCTGACTCACTTTGGAAGAGAGTGAATTGTGTTTAGAGTTTGATACTGGATATAGAAGGATCCTTCTGAGTTTGGTACTTTCTTAATAATGAAATAGAAAATGTGGCTAGATGAGAGATCTTTATTTTTAGTTGTAAAGCTTATGAACAAATTTTCAAGTTTTCATTGCCATCATAATAGAAACTAAGAGGGAAACATTTTACACTGACATTTAGCCATTCTCATTTGGAATAGGATTTTTGGTAGTTTGTTGCTGGTAAATTTTAGTGTATGTGGGAGAATGAGAAGGGATAGAGTGCGTTTGGGGGGAGGGAGAAGGGGGAGAGTGCATTGGGAAAGGGGAGGGGAAGTGTGTTGGGGAGGGGAGGGATTAGGGTTGGGGAGGATTTTGGCCATCTCAGCAATATACGGTGGCCATGTCAGCAGCGTGCTTGTCGAAAATGTGTTCCGGCGAGCTCAGAGACACGCTTGTCAAAATCTAAAATCTCTCAAGGATTATTTGTCAATAATAAAAATCAGATACCATTTTATCAACGTCAGAATCTTTCGAGTACCAATTTAGTATTACCTCTTTTTTGATAGGCATCTCAATAGAATATTTTTAAAGTATCACTTTTAATATTTTTAAAAATAAATTTATTTAAAATTAAAATATATATTAAAATTAATAGATAAAATAAAATCGATCACATTTTAGAAAGATGATATTACTTTGATAAAAAATTAATAAAATTTTACCACTCGTAAAACTATATTAATAGAATAACTAAAATCAATATAAAATTTTAATTGAACTAAAATTAAATATTTGAGTGATAAATTTTATTTTAAATTTTAACTTATTATTTTTTTCCTATGGTTTCATAAATATTAAAGAAAATTTTACTCTTCTCCCTTGCGAGATGTTAAAATGACACTCTCCTCCCCTCTATTTTATAAATGTACATTTCCCTTCCTTCTAACTTTTAAAAAACCTCCTCTTTAATCTATTTTAAAATTTTTGTGTTAACTAATATTAACTTTACCCATTTTTTAAGAAAAATAAATTATTTTTTGAAAAAATACCCATTAACAAAAATTTTTTTATCATTAAATTTTGCTTAACAAAATACTCTTTAATAAATTATTCTTTTATTGATTAAATTGTATTTTTACCAAAATATTTTCAAAGAAATTAATAATTAAATTATTGTTTTCTAAGATACTTACCCTTCAATAATTTTTTAATTATTAAATTGTGATTTTACTAAAATTTTTGTTAACAATTATTTTTATATTTACTATTAATTTTTTTGTATCAATATATATTATTTTAACATTAAATAAAAAAATTTTATCACATTTAATCAATAAAAGAATAATTTATTAAAGGATATTTTGGTAAGCAAAATTTAATGATAAAAAATAAAATTTTTGTTAATGGGTATTTTTTTAAAAAATAATTTTTTTCTTAAAAAATAGATAAAGTTAACATTAGTTAACACAAAAAGTTTAAAATAAATTAAAGAGAATGTTTTTTAAAAGTTAGAAGGGAGGGAAATGTACATTTATAAAATAGAGAGAAAGTGAGTGTCATTTTAGCATCTCGCATGGAAGGGGAGTAAAATAATTTTATAGGACTCAAAATAAAATTAAAATTAAAATTAGTATTAAAGATGCTTTAATTATCTTGTTATTTTAGTTAAAAAAGTTTCTAAAAAAATATTTATTTATTTTAAAACTCAAGGAGCAATAAATAAGGACATGAAATAAGTGAATAACAGATAGCAAGTTCCGGAAAAAAGGCAGTAGTACTTCGAAAGGGAAAAGCCAAGATTCTTTCAAATAAAAAACTGTGTCTGGAAGTGGAAGGTACTCCTAACAATAACATCAGACCCTCCAACAACAACAACAATGCTCACGAGACACTGTCCCTTGATCCAATAGAGAATCTCATTGGCAATGGGAATCGCAATCATGGAAAAGAAGCAGCATTCCCATTCTACGTTTCTGTTTCTTCTTGTGTTTCTCTCCATAACAAGAGTTCAGAGCCATGTCTCAGCTGTGGGAGACCCAGGAATGAAGAGAGATGGTTTGAGAGTGGGATTTGAAGGTTGGAACTTCTGCAATGAAGTTGGACAAGAAGCACCTCTCATGGGTAGTCCTAGAGCTGCTGATTGCTTTGATCTTTCAGGTTTGTCAAAATCAATTTTATTCATATTTTCATTTGTTTTTGCCCCTTTTAATCTCATGTTTCTTTTTTTCTATTCTACCACCCTTGTTATTTATGTCCTTTACTCCTTTACCCTTTCTTAAGTAACTTTAGTTTTTTATTTATTATTATTATTATTATTAAAATAATCTGAGTTTTCATTTAGAATTCTGTTATTTGTAACAACCAACTCAATTCAAGGGTAAACAAAAGAAAAAGGGTAAAAATGTTATGTTTAGAATTATATCTAACAACTATGCTCAATAACTACACTAACAAGAGAGAAGAGTAATTTTGTTTTCAAAAATATTGATATAGTATTCTCCTCTCTTATTATTTTTCAAAGAAAAAAAAGGAAGAATTTGAATGTGGGTGTCTACAAGGTGTATGAGGAATTGATTGTTGAAAAAATCTCTTCCTTTTTTCTTCTTTGGTGATTCCAGATTCTGGGAAACTGATACACAAGGTTACAGAAGCTGATAACAAACTTGGGGTTGGGCAACCATTTGATGGTGTTAGGCCACAAGATATCAACAACACTGACATTTATGCAGCTAAGAAGGAGCTCTATCTAGGTTCTTTATGTGAGGTTAAGGACACACCAAATCCATGGCAATTTTGGATGATAATGCTCAAGAATGGAAACTATGACACCAAGTCTGGCCTGTGTCCTCAAAATGGTAAGAAGGTACCGCCTTTCGATAGCCCCGGCCGGTTCCCCTGCTTTGGCAAAGGGTGCATGAACCAACCAATCTTGTGCCATCAACAGACACAGATCAAAGAGGGCACAATGAGTGGAGGGTTCAGTGGTTCTTATGATTTGGGTTTTGATTGTGATGATGATGGATATGATGGTCTTTCTTACTATGAAGTGATTTGGGAGAAGAAGGTCAGTGTTGGGAGTTGGGTGTTCAAACATAAGCTCAAGACTTCAAAGAAGTACCCTTGGTTGATGCTTTACCTTAGAGCTGATGCAACAAAAGGATTTTCTGGTGGTTACCATTATGATACAAGAGGAATGCTCAAAATTGTGAGTAGTTGTTCATTACTTTAATCCCAAAGTTCCTTCAGATCCAATATTTTAAGATCAAGAAAGATATGTCTGAAATTTATTCATCAATTATGTTCAACAACTACAATAATAAAGGTAAGAGAAAAAAATACTATACTAATTTGGCAATACTCTTTTCTCTTGTTTTTAGTTAGGACTTTAGGTACAATTATTAAATATAGTTGTAGACATAATATTTTAAAGGTTAATGCTAAATAAACACAATTAATTTTAAAGGACAATAATGTTTTTCTTTCATTTTGTAATTTGAAGGTTGTTTAAGAGAATCTATCAGGAACATAGACCATTTCACTTCAATTTGTTTAATTAGGCATTCAATTCAATGTTTTCTGGAAAAGTGGCAACAATTGACCAATTTCTAACTAGGCATTCAATTCAATTTTGGTTGGCAAAAAAATTAAACCAATTTATGGTTTTTTCAACTTTTCAGCTTCCGGAGTCACCAAATTTCAAAGTGAGGTTAACCTTAGACATCAAGCTTGGTGGAGGAGCCAAGAGCCAATTCTACCTCCTTGACATTGGAAGTTGCTGGAAGAATAATGGTGCACCTTGTGATGGTGATGTACTCAGTGATGTAACTAGATACAGTGAGATGATCATCAACCCTGAAACCCCAGCATGGTGCAGCCCAACAGGGCAAAGAAATTGCCCACCATATCATATAACACCAGAAGATAGAAAAATTTACAGGAATGACACTGATAATTTCCCTTACTCTGCTTACCACTATTATTGTGCACCAGGGAATGCTAAACATTTGGAGCATGAAGTGGATACTTGTGACCCATATAGTAATCCTCAGGCACAAGAGATAGTTCAGTTGCTACCTCACCCTATTTGGGGTCAGTATGGGTATCCTACTAAAAAGGGTGATGGTTGGGTTGGAGATGCAAGGACATGGGAGCTTGATGTTGGTGCCTTGTCTAGTAGGCTTTACTTCTATCAGGTTAGTAAGAAAAAGATGAAAATTCAAATGCAGCTGTTTTCGTGCGAAATTGATAATTAAAAATAGTTAAATAATTTGACATATTTGATTAAATTTTCATCTAACGAATCTCAACTCTCATCTTCATATAAATTAATTCACTATTTTGAATCTCTTATATCATTCATGGTACGGCGATGTTCGTTACCTTGGTTAATAAGGTAATGTTTAGTAATTGGGATAGGTAACTAACTTGGGTTATCCGAGTGGTTAGCTCACTCGTACACTTAAGCTTGGAGTTTGAATCTTGCTTTGTACATACAGTCAATTCATTGGCCAGCGACAGACCTTTAAATAGAGTTCAGATCCGTAATAGATTAGTCTTTCTCCTGTCGAACCGAGAAATGCTGTAGGCAACAAAAAAAAAAATAATTGGGATAGGTCACAAATATAGAATTTCCAATAGAAAGTTTGTATTCCTTTTTGTTCTACCTTTTTGAAAAAAAAATAAAAGATACATAAAATTTGTGTCTTGGGATAAAACTGGGTGGCCATGTGTACATGTTTTCAAATTTATTACACTTTTTATGTTTTGTTGTCTTGCTATTTATTCAGTCTTAATAGTCATAACGGGTTTGGTACTACTGTTGAAATTAATTCTTTTTTTTTTCAAAGATTTGCTTTCAAATGGTATAGGAGGTATATTTAGAAAAATAAGAATAAAAATTATTTTTAATAAATACATATTACAATAATAGTAGTATTTAATGGAACATGAGGTAATCAATATTTTCTTTTTGATACGTATGTTGTATTTAAATCAATATTTGTTATTTGTTCTTTTTAAACAACGTGTTATCCTCTAGCATTTTCTTTTAATAAAATTATTTCTAAAATTTAAAATAATTATAATAAACATAAATATGGTAAAAATAATTTTTATGTTTTATTATTTAATAATATATAAAATTACAGCAGATTTTCTTGCCAATTTTTTTTTTCTTCAAAAGAAAGTTCAAATGATTGATTCGACAACCGGATTCCTAATAACTGTATTTTATAAGGAAATTATTGTGTCTACCTGTCCTTGCTCATATACAGATAATATTATTTTATTATATTTATCTCACCGGACCGCATTCAACAATTTTTAAGATTTATCTCAATTCCTAGGAACAAGTAATTTTCAATAAGTATAGTTGAAATTATAACTAAAAATTAGTTATTAGTCTTTCTTTATATTTCTTAATAAGAAATGTTATATGTATTATTTTTATGTAAATTTTTTTCTTGTATATCTTGGACTTTTAATATTAAAAATAATTGACAAAAATTTAAAAATAAAATTTATCTCTAAAAAAATATAAAAATTATATAAAAAAACATGATTTCTTTTTCTTTTTCTGATTCCATTATTATTCTCTTACGTGGTGCAGGATCCAGGCACTCCTCCAGCTAAAAGAAAATGGACATCACTTGATAGTGGTACTGAGATATTTGTTAGTGACAGCGATGAAGTTGCTGAGTGGACTCTAAGTGACTTTGACGTCATTATAACACCACCAACCATCGACGATGAGGATAAGCTCCAGCTATATTAGAACTATTACACTAGCTACATTATATTATATAATTTATTCCTTAATTATTAAATATGTGTATTGTTAATTTCATCAATTTAGTTTTCAATAATAAGATTATGAATCGCATGGTAATGAGTTATAGTTTAAATAGTATAATTTTTTATTTATTTAAAAAGTGACAAATTTAAATTTCTCTATTTTACTAAAAAAAATAAAATCATGAACCGCCTTTTGTACACGTGGAATTCGATTATTTGTGGGCTATAGAGAAATTAATAACAAAAGAAAAAAAATTCAATGTGTTAGAGTAATTCAAAAAATACTTTCCTTTTTTTTCGCGAAAAGTCGATATACATTAGCGGGAGTACGTACTCCTCATCCAGCGCCCTATGAGTTCGTTCACGCTCTACTAGGGTTTTACTGCGCTGCCTCCATGGTTACACCTTTCTTTGTCTTTTCTTCGTCAAAGTCTTTTCTATCTTCTTCTACTTTTTTCTCTTAATTTCTTTTCCACTTAGTTCCCTAATTTTCATTTTCTCTCCCAATTCATTCTTCTTTTAATTCATTTTGTTTTCTAATTCACCCATTTTATATATCTTATTTCTCTCTGAAATCATTAAATACCAATTCTATTTTTCTCTACACCATGAGCAACAAATCAGAGACACAGAACCCTCATATAATTGATACTGATCAGGAGGATGACTTGATCGTTTTAGCTTATGAAGATGTTTCCGAAGGAATTCAAGCCTGTACACGGAGCCTGTCTGAAAGAATTTTCTCAGATCGGATCTTTTCCGTAGGTACCATGGAAGGAACTCTGTATGCAATATGGAATAAACCAGAAGGATTCAGAGTAGTCGAAAAATCCAGGAACCAGTTTCAATTTTTCTTTGAGAATGACTCTGATGTGACTCGAATTGAGAGAGGTTCACCTTGGTTATTCAATAGTTTTGTTATTCATGTTCGCAGATGGAAGCAATCAATAAACATGGAGGATAATCACATCTCTTCTTTTCCTGTATGGGCACAACTTTGGGGATTGCCTGAACAATACAAAACACTTGAGGTTTGACGAAAATTGGGTGGGAGACTTGGTCAAATTGAAGATGTTGCTCTATTTGAAGTTAGAGGCAACGATACACGCATAGTGAAGGCTAAAGTGGAACTGAACGGTGATAAAAGAATGAGGGATACACTGAAACTGCTTGATCCTAATCAGAAAATACTGGAAATTGGAGTGCGCTATGAACGTATAGGTGTGTTCTGTACTTATTGTGCAAAATTGGGGCATGAATCTAAGAACTGCCAATGTTTTATTGATGATTCTGCCCAAAACAATATCAAGGAAGATAAAGTTGGTGAATGGCTTAAGGCAGATCAAGTCGGTAGGCGTTTAACTGAAAAGAGAGCTTCCTTCAATCCTAACCAATCTCGGGATGGTTCTATTCCAGCTCAACCGAAGAAAAAATCTCCACCTGCTTGGCTTTTTGATAGTTTCTCAAAAATGAGTGTGCAAGATGATCAGAAAAAACAGAATAATGAAAAAATTGATGCCAATTCGGGTTCTAGAGAAGAAAATGAGGGTGAATCAGAAAATACAGGTACGGCTACTGATACTAATTCTTCTTCTAATGCTCTATTAGAGATATCCTATACCATGAATAATGTCCAACACAATAACGTCATATCCAAGCTTAAAAAGGAGAACAAAAAGCCAAACCTGAAACAACTTGCCAGAAAGTCTGTGATAGGTTTCAAACGGAGGAGTGGAGGTAATGGTACTGAAGAAATTTCAAAAAAAAATTTGTCTCAATGATATTGTCTCTGATGCTATGACGGTGGAGGGTGCCAGCCTTCAAGTGGCACTCAAAGAAATATGAAACTGCTCTCGTGGAATTGTCGGGGTTTGGGGAGACCCCTAACAATCCACAATCTTAAAGGGATTTGCAAATCCTACTCCCCCGAGGTTGGTTTTATCTGTGAAACAAAAAATCAATCTCGACAAGTTAAAGGAAAATTAAGATCTTGTGGTTTCAAGGAATGGTTTATTGTGGATCCGGATGGATTATCAGGGGGTTTGGCAATGGCATGGAGGGATGGTTGCACTGTTCAGATTTTGCAGCATGGTTGATTCTTCATTGCGGCATCAGTTCTGACAGCTGGATCTAATGATCCCTATGGTGTTCTAGATGTTTATCTCAGTTCAAATGATCAACATAGAATGGCTCAGTTTGCTGAATTAACTTCAGTCACGCAACAGTTTGATGGTAAGGTTGTGTTAATGGGTGATTTTAATGCTATTTCTAGTCAATTGGAGAAAGCAGGTGGGGGTGCTAAATCTCCTTCTTCTATCGAAACCTTTAACAGTTTTATTGATGATAATTCTCTGATTGATATTGGTATGGTCGGAAGACCATTCACTTGGTCAAATAGACGGAGGGGTGATGAGTTGATACAGGAAAGACTGGACCGATTCCTGGTAGGAGTTGATTGGCAGCAACTCTATCCCAATGCAACGGTTCTTAGACTGTCAGAATCAGGCTCGGATCATTCCCCTCTTCTCTTAGACTCTAACCCGAGAACTGAGAGATCTAAACGCCGATTCAAATTCCAAGAAAGATGGTGTTTCAATGATGAAATAAGGCAGATTGTTAGAGAGGTTTGGCACGAACAGATTGATGGTTCAGCCATGTATATCCTAGCTCAAAAACTAAAGCGTTGTCGATATAAGATTGTCAGATGGCAGCAAGAATACAGATCTAATTCGAAGGTGGAGATTGATTTACTACAGTCTGAATTAGAGGAACGTCGTTTAGTAGGAATTCATGGAGGCGACATCATTTCAGAAATAGAGGACAAACTTGAAAAAGCATTGCAAAATGAGGAATCTTATTGGAAAGATAAGTCTAGAGTCAAATGGCTCAAATCTGGCGATTAGAATACAACTTTCTTCCATCAGAAATTTAGAAATCGAACCCGAAGGAATAGAATTTGGAAGCTAACTGGCAGTGACGGTGAAGTGGCTACTTCAAATGCTGGTATTGCTTCTGTGGCTGAATCTTATTTCAAGGACATCTTTTCCTCCAGTTATCATGAGAACCCTGAACCTCTGTTTACTGATTTTGAACCTAAGGTTACAGCTCACATGAACCGTAGGCTTCAAAGACCAGTGATTATGGAGGAAGTGAAACGTGCGACATTTAGCATTCATCCTCAAAGTGCTCCAGGAGATGATGGTATGACAGCAAAATTTTTTCAAAGCTTCTGGAACATACTTAGTGGTGATGTGTTTCGAGCAGTTAAGAGCTTTTTTTCAGGGGGCAGAATTTTGAAGGGTTTTAATCACACTCAGATCTGTCTTATTCCCAAGATTTCTGATGCTAAAGATATGACTCAGGTAAGACCAATAAGCCTATCTTCAGTCTTTTACAAGATTATCTCCAAAGTATTTGTACATAGACTTCAGGGTATGATGAATAGACTAATTAGCCCTACGCAGAGTGCTTTTATTAAAGGCAGATTAATCTCTGATAATATCCTAATTGCTCACGAGTGTATGCATTACTTGAAGAACAAAAAAAGGGGACTCGAAAATGAAATGGCGCTAAATTAGATATGAGTAAGGCATATGATAGGGTGGAATGGCACTTTCTTTGGTTTATATTGGAGAAGTTTGGTTTTGACTCCCGATGGATCATGTGGATTCGAAAATTAGTGACAACTATTTCTTATTCTGTTATTGTGGAAGGACAACCTTATGGTTTCTTCAAACCAAATAGAGGTATTCGACAAGGAGATCTTCTATCTCCCTATCTTTTTCTTTTCTGTGCAGAAGGTCTCTCCTTCTTGCTACACAAGGCAGAACAAAACAGACTAATTCAGGGTCTTCAGATACATAGACGATGTCCCAAGGTCAACCACCTCCTCTTTGCTGATGATTCCATCTTATTCTGTAAGGCTAATCCTGAAGCATGTTCAAATATCCTGCATTTATTGAATTCTTACGAAAGCATCAGTGGCCAGAGGGTAAATCTTAATAAATCTGCTGTATTCTTTAGCCACAACACTCCATCCACTACTTGTATACTACTGGCTAACTCTATGAATATTAATCATATTGGGGCTCAGGATAAATACCTTGGTTTGCCTTCTACAGTCTCTAAATCGAAAAAGGCTTCTTTTAGTATGATCAAAGAAATGGTTCGGAAAAGAATCCAAGGGTGGAAGCGCAATCTTCTATCGTCAGGTGGTAGACACGTATTGTTTAAGGCAGTGGGAGAAGCTATTCCTATTTATACATTGTCTTGCTTCAAGTTGCCTGATGGTTTAATCTCAGAAATTCACTCTCTACTTTCTCAGTTTTGGTGGGGACAAAAAGGTTCTAAAAGGCGGATGGCTTGGATTAGCTGGGACACTATGACTCGCCCACGAAAAGAAGGAGGCCTTGGATTTAAAGATCTCAGAATCCAAAATCTGGCGCTTTTAGGCAAACAGTTTTGGCGACTTGTAACACAGCCTACTTCCTTATTATCCAAAATCCTAAAAGGTAAATACTTTAGCAATGGTAATGCTATAACGGCAGAAATTGGAGTCTTACCTTCTTGGGGATGGAGGAGTATACTGGAAGGCCGAAAGATTATTGAAAAAGGTCTTAATTGGGCTGTGGGTACTGGAGAGAATATCCGAACCTTTGAGGATCCTTGGCTGCCTCCTCTGTATCCTTTAATGATTTCTGACATGCCAAATAGACAAGCTATTGATGAGTTGGTTCCAAGAGTTACAGATCTAATTACTGAAGATAGGAATTGGAATCAGAATCTTATTCAAGAATTATTTCCCCAAGACGTTGCAAACAGGATTTTGTCAGTTAAAATTCAGCAGAGTAGGGACAAATTGCAATGGGATTTGAACAAATCCAAACAATATGATACAGCTTCAGGTTACAGAATTGGCTATTTATTTTACCATCCGCCTCTGGAGCTTTGCCCTAATTATATGCAACAGAAAAAGCCGTGGATTGATCTATGGAAGTTGAACTTGCCTCACAAAATTAAGCTATTTATCTGGAAAGCTCTCCATGGCCGGCTCCCGGTGCTTGCTTAGATTCATCGCCGCATCCCATCTATATCACCAATATGCCCCTGCTGTCATGAAGCCACCGAAACAGTCACTCATTGTTTGATCGATTGCTCTAGAATTAAAGATGTATGGTCTCATAGTTATCTTCGTGACTGTCTTCCCCTTCAGAGTCTTAACGACTTTTGGACATGGTGGATTGCATCAACAGAGATGCTTAACCTGTTGAAGAATGATGACCGTAATCCTCAATTGCTTGCCATCATTTGCTGGAACTGCTGGAACGCTTGCAACCAGTTGATTTTTGAAGGTTCTACTTCAATGCCGTCTGCCATTCTAGCAAGCTCTGTCAAGTTGCTCCGTGAAATCCAAAGAACTCACAGTTTAGGTCGTCATCTCCATGAGGCAAGCTCTTAGTTGCATTCAATTTGATTTATCATTCTTTCTTCTTTAAGATTTTTTTCGTTTTTCGACCTTGCACCGTTGGATGAATACATTCAGTGTAGTGTTTTTGGGAAATCCCCACCTTTCATTATGCTGTTCTGCTTTTGGACATCTTTGTATTTCATTTTTCAATAATTAATGAAATATAACCTACTATCTTTTGAAAAAAAAAAATTTCAATGTGTTAGAGTAATTCAAAAAATACTTTCTTTTTTTTTTCGCGAAAAGTCGATATACATTCCCCATTCTTTTATTCATAAAATGTATCCGTTCTGTTTCTTCAATAATTATTATTTTAATCCATTTGAATAAATAATTAAATATCCTTCAATAATAATTACAATTATATATATAAATTAGTAATAAATATTTGCTTGATTCAAATTATAATAATTCTTTATTATTGTTTTAATAAATTTTATTTATTTTTAATGTTTTATTACATAAAATAAAATATTTTAACATTTTACAAAGATATTTAATTTAATTCTTTTATATATTTCATGATTAATGATAAAGTATTAAAAATAAATAAAATATAAATATTTATTACTATTATTTAAATAAACTAAATACATATCACTAATTTTTATATATAATTATAGTTATTATTTAAAAGTATTTTAGTCAAATAGAATAAACCGTATATTATTTTAACTTTAGAGAAAAGAAGAATATATATTTAATAAAATAGAAAAGAAAAAAAATATTATTTACACATCTCTAAAAAAAATATCGTTTTTTTAATATCGATTCTGATAGAACATTATAAATAAATAAAAAGAATTATGAATTTTTTATTCTCCAATAAAAATAATTGATTTGCAAAATAAAGATCGTTGTTGGATTAGGGAAAAGGCTATTGTATGATTGGTATTTTATTTATTTAACCAAAAATTAGTATAGATTATGATTGAAGAATCAAGAAAAATAAAAGTAATATAAGATACAAAAGAAAATGCATGGTTCGTTCTTACTTTTCCAAGGAAGCTTTATATATTTACGTGGATATTATAATAAAGATTTTATAAGTATTTTTATNNNNTGATATTTATAAAATGATAATATTAGTAAAATAAAAAAAATTAAAATTTATCTTATTTAATATTTATTAATTATCGCAATAATTAATAAATATTAAATAAAATAAGTTATGGTTATTTTTAGTTAAATTTTTTTGGTTACTAAATATTTTTTTATAAAAATATTATCTTTATTTAAAATGTGACTAAATAAATAAGTTACATTTTTAAACAACATATTTTTATAAAAAAATATTTTTATTATTTTTATTTAAGTACTTACCTTATATTTATAATAAAAGTAAGTGTATGGCGATGTTTAAACTCGAAATTGAACATGTATATAAATTATATTTAAGAGCTGATGATCCCTCTAAATATATTAGTTAAGCCATACACAATAAATAAATAAATAATTCCAATGTTAAGTTGTTCGTTTTCAAAAGATTGTACTAAATGTTTTCTCCTATTTATTTTCTTGAGCGATGTACGTACTCATTAAAAAAGCTCTTTATTAAAAGTGAGATTCTCTGATTCATAAGTAGAGGTTCTATCCAATTGGCAAGTTGTGACCGCAGATCATAATGACAGATATAACTAATAACACATTATTAATGTTGAACCAGTGTTGCAGATTTACTATTAGTAGTATGCAAAGGAATTCTATCTTAAATAATTCTATTAAGGAAAAATATATAAACCAACTCCAAATCAATAAAAAATAGAATAATTAATTAATTATATATATAATAATTAGTTTTATTTATAATTTAAAATATTAATTATTAAATATTTTATTATATTCAAATTAGAAGAAGATACATTCAATATTATTACAACGTGAATCACAGAAATTAATTCAATTAGTTTTTGTCTTTTCACTTTTTTTTTCTCTAAATACCTAAAACATGATAAATAAAAAAAATTTAAAATCATCCAATTTAAAAAAAAAAAACATTCTAATATCTTGCATAAACACCACGTAAAGATTTTGAATTCACCCAAAAATATTTAACTAATTTTTAGTTGGAACTATTTTAGTTCCTAGCATTATTATTCTACTAATTTTTTTTTATAATTTTTAAATGAGAAAAAAAATTTATTTTTAATTATCATCAAAACATAAAAAATTTAAAATATTAAACTTCAAATCAAGTTTAAAAGTTAAGAAGATAAGTACGTATGACATGATTAATGACTTCCAATTTTTTAGTAATATAATAATATAAACCTAATGCATTAATTATTTTCTTGACTACATCAAAGTGAATCCTAGGTGTTTAGCATTGTCTTAATGGCTCGGATAATGATTACTGTCCAAGTGCGCCTAGCAAATAGATATTCCATGCATGCAATATCATTTGTTTTAATAAAATCATTTTTGACTCTATTATTAAATGTTTTAGGGCAATTTACTTATTTAAATGGAATGGGAGATTTTTTTACCTAAACGTGCAAAATTGTTTGTTGTTACGTGTATGTACAAAAAGCCATTTATATGTAATCCGTGGCAACCTACCACGATTTCAGAACGTGCATAAACCGTGGCAGGTCCCAGCGGTTTATGGGCAAAAATTATAGAGTCTAAACCGTGGTAAGTCACCACGGTTTACGAAGGAGAGATGACATACATAAACCATGGAGAATCACCAAGGTTTATGAGGAAAGTTAATTGCACATAAAATCCGGTAACCCACCGCGGTTTATGTGTGTGTAGCTATATAAGTAATCCGCTGAAGGCAGGGACGGATCATTTGAGACAGCACAAAAAAAGGAAGTTGTTGTTGTGTTGAGAGGATTTGGGAAAACTTTGGAGGTGTGAAGGAGGAGTGGGTGGTGGAGCCAATGGAGGATGAGGATCGCTTGTACCGACTAAATGGCGTCGCTCACGTGGCAGGATATATCGACGAAGAGGTTAGTTACTATTATTGTTATTATTATTGTTATTAAAATTCATACTAATATAGCAATTGATATTATTAGGAATATTGTTAGTAAAAATATTTTATTATGTTTATTTGTATTGTTATTCTGATTAATGTTATTTACATAAATATTGATATTATTATGGTTACTGTCAATCAAAATGTGAGGCGTTTATTAATATTGTCTACGTAAATGTTAATATTATTATCGGTATTGTTAGTAATGCATATTTTATCATGCTTATTTATCTTGTTAGTCTGGTTAATAGTATTTTTGTAAAATATTTTATTATAAATGTTAATATTTTATTAAAAAATATTTTTTTTCTGTATTTATATTGTTATAATGAGTGCATAGAATTTGTAGCTTCACTGTTTATTACACAATAAGAGAATCAATGAATTTAATGTGACGAGTCTAATAATTTTTACGAAAATTATGTTTGGTATTGTTTGTAATGGTTGTATGTTAAAGGATTTTGTTACCCACGTTTTGCAGCCTAGTAGGGTTATTAGCGCCGTTAGGCGGCAGCAGAATATGCCCTTACATGACCGGATTATACCGTATCTGGAGACTGCGGGCTTGTATCATCTGGCTAGGCTAAACAGTCAGTGGTTCTGGGTTATCATCTTGCTAGGCTAAACAGTCAGTGGTTCTGGGTTGATGAGTCTCTCCTTAGCGCATTTATTGAGCGGTGGCGTCCGGAGACCCACACGTTCCATATGCCGTTTGGTGAGTGCACCATTACTTTACAGGATGTTGCGTATCAGCTGGGTTTGCCGATTGATGGTGCGCCCGTTAGTGGGTGCTTGACTGAGTTTGAGAATCTGATGGAACACGGTAGACCAGCATGGGTGTGGTTCCGGGAGTTGTTCGGGGAGTTACCTCCATAGAGTAAAGTCAAGCAGATGATAGTGTGCTACACATGGTTCCACGAGAGGTTCCGGGTTCTCCCTGCAGATGCTACTGATGAGACCGTGCGTGTATACGCACGCGCTTATATCCTGATGCTGTTGTCGTCTCAGCTGTTTGTGGACAAGAACGCAAACAGGGTACACCTTCGCTGGTTACCTTATTTGGCATCATTGGACAACTTGGGCAGATATAGCTGGGGCTCCGCTGCACTGGCCTGGTTGTATAGATGTCTTTGTCATGGTACAAACAGGAACGTCGTTAACTTGGCTGGGCCGCTACAGCTACTACAGTCTTGGATTTTCTGGAGGTTTCCCACTCTGAGACCCACTGGTTTTGACCGGTTCGGGTTTTCTCTTGCTTCCAGGTATGGTTTAGTATTTTCCGTTCATAAATTGTAAAAACAGCATGTGTTATGGTTTGTTTTGACATCATTTCAATTAAAATTGTAGGTGGGCTGAGTTTGTGCCGAGGAACGATGCAGGGGCACAGAGATTAGTTTCCGCACGCCTTGCACTGGATCGACTGCGTGTCCACGATGTGAGTCATTTATTTATTACTAATACTTTTACTAGTTTTTCTTAAATGTCACTGTCTCATCAAACTCTTACTGTTTCTATGCAGTTTGTGTGGGAGCCTTATTCTTCTGTTGATATTGCTGCTGTTATTCATCCGGAGATACTAGCTGACGAGCACCGACGGCTATGGACGGCCGTCACTAGCCTGATATATTTTGCTGCGATCGAGTGGCACCAGGTCGATAGGGTTCTACCCCAGTTCGGCAGTGTTCAGCATCTCCCAGAGGGAGCTCTGAACATAGATTGGCTACATGCGAAGGATGGTAGGGGTGGGGACCGGTGGTTTCCTACATATTATCAGGAGTGGCACCAGCTTTGGGAGGACAGGCTTCAGTCAGTCATATGGGTCGATCGAGTCCTCAACCCCGGTCCATCAGCAGATTACCTGGAGTGGTGGTGCCGTGTGGCGCACAGGTTCCTATCCCCAGATGTAGCATTTCAGGATCCGAGGCCGATTATGTTGACTGAGGAGGCGCGTCACAGAGGGTCGTCCCAGGCACCTCCTAGAGTGCACGTTTATGACAGACCAGATAACAGACGAGTCGATCGGCGTCGCCGTATATGGACCCGGACCACTAATTGCGAGTGGAGGGAGTTTGCCGACCGTTTGGAGCAGGACGTTCCTGGAGCTGACCCTGAGGATGCAGTGGACTACCGTGTTCCTCGACGTAGAGGCAGACGGCCACCT
This sequence comes from Arachis duranensis, assembly GCF_000817695.3. Classification (NCBI taxonomy): domain Eukaryota; kingdom Viridiplantae; phylum Streptophyta; class Magnoliopsida; order Fabales; family Fabaceae; genus Arachis; species Arachis duranensis. Next base: position 18,971,125 of record NC_029780.3, on the reverse strand, counting down.
GCGCGGCCTAACCGTCGAGGTGCGCTTGACAGAGGACCATCCGAGCAGGGGGACGGCACTCATCACGTGCCCGGTGAGGAGGTAGTTGGATCAGCATCAGCTATGGATCAGCCGACGTTCGACGTGGGTACTAGCTCTCAGCTGTTTGGGAACGTGAGCCCACATGCTTTTGCTGAGTTTACTACCGCGGCTGTCGGGATGGACATTGCTGATCCTGTTACTGAGTCTGAGTTCTACAGGGACATAGCAGACATGCTTAGGGATGATGATGATACTCATTATAGGCCACAGATGCCTGAGGAGCATGCCCAGTTGGCTGATCAGCAGCCACGGAGTGACGATGTTCAGGCTCAGTTGGCAGTTGACCTCAACGAGCCTGCAGTATCTCCGTCTGACCCATGGTTTGCGTTAGGAGGGACACCTGCCTCTGCTTTCAGCGTGGTTCCCGCACAGCCCTCAGCACCAGCGGCAGATCACAGACCTAGGCGGGTGAGGCGTCCTCCTTTGTGTGGCACCGGAGGTCACCTGCTTGGCCAGTTCGACGATGATGACAGTGACACCATTGAGGATTGTGATTAGTTATGTTATATGTTCCTGTCCGGTAGGGACTTTGTTAGTTTATGTATTGAGCATGCTACTTAGTATTTATGGCTTTCAGAATTATGTTAAATATTATTTATCTTTTGACCAAGTAGTTTAACCGGTTTCAGATTATTTGATATGTTCCTCTACGGCTTATATTATAATGCACAATATGAAAGATGTCCAAAGTGGTTTAATCAAACAGATAAAATAACAGGAGTTTTTTCATCTGAAATTTTTGTGTTAAAGAAACATGTTGACAGTCACATACTTAACCAACCATACATTACTAAGATTATCTAGACCATGAAACAACTGAAACAGCATAGACGGCATGTTACACGACATGAGATCTACGCATCCCCTCCACCACTTTGTCTTCGCTAGTGACAGTTCCTTCGCGTATGCCCAGGCTGACGGCATAGCCCACAACGCTTCGGCTGATTCTCCTGAGACTGATCCATACTTCCGCGGATCCTGGTTGCCTTTGGACGACCTTCCTTTGCACGCCGCATATTATGGTCAGGAATGATGGTTGGCCTAGCATATGGAGGCCATAGTCCTTCAGGGATAGGTGGGAGAAACCCCTGGTTGTAAACGTTGAACACCTCACTCATACGATACACCTCGTGAACATATGACGCCCAGTTAAGCCGGGAGTAGGCGCAACACGCAATGGCGTGGCAACAAGGATAATGCAGCGCCTGGAAGTGGCCACAGTCGCATCGGTGATCTTTAAGGGAAACTCTATAGCTACCCAGCGAGAAGGTCCCCGTTGGTGTTGTCTCAGCGACGGTGTACTCGGACTGATGCCTGTCGTATAATGTCACAGTGAAGCACCTAGAGTCTCTTAGGTTCCGATCAATAGCCTTGACCAATGCCTGACAGAATTCATGGCCAGATCCGAGTTGTGCCTCTGCTATCTGTCCCCGTACCACAAATAGCTGAGCAAGCCTCCCGTAGGTTGACTTAACCAACGATGTGACCGGCAGGTTGCGAGTTCCCTTTACCACGGAGTTCACACATTCACTGATGTTTGTGGTCATGTGCCCGAACCGTCGACCAGCATCCTCATGTTGGGTCCATTTGTCATACTCCATACGGTTGGCCCAGTCACACATTACTGGATTCTCAGTCCGCATGATGTCGAACCAGTAGTAAAACTCTTCCTCAGTCTTTGCGTAGGCAGCATTCACCAGCATCCTCCTTGAGTCCTTACCTTTGAACGTTAGGACGAAATTCGCAGCTACATGCCTTATACAGTAGGCCCGGAAAGCCCGAGGAGGCAGCCATCCAGTTTCAGGTGCCTCAAGCACTGCCTTGATCCCATTATGCCTATCAGAGATAACAAGGATACCCTCCTGAGGAGTCACATGCTCTCGGAGATTGGACAAGAAGAATGACCACGACTCTGCATTTTCGCCCTCCACAAGGGCAAATGCTATCGGGAGGATGTTCGAGTTCCCGTCCTGAGCTATCGCCAACAGCAGCGTCCCTCCATACTTCCCATACAAGTGGGTACCATCAATATTGACGAGGGGCTTGCAATGCCGGAATGCCTCGATACATGGTGGAAATGTCTAGAAAAGCCGGTGAAAGTACACCGTGGACTCATCAACCCACCACCAATCCGAACAGGAGACGTCTTCAGCACCGTGATTGTTCCCGGCATTGTCGCCTGGATCCCTAGCATCCAACGTGGCAACTCTGCGTAAGACTCCTCCCAATCTCCGTATATTTGTGCCACTGCCTTCTGCTTAGCCATCCAAACCTTCCTGTAACTAGGCCTGAAACCGTAATGAGCTTCTGTCGCTTGTTGAAGTACCTTTACCGTAACCGCAGCATCGGCCATAACCATAGGAAGAATCCTCGCACATATAACGTGGTAATCCAGCTGACGGTGATCACATGAAATAGAAGTTGCGAGGCATGTGTGTGGCCCGTTGTACCTCCTAACCTCCCAACTCCCCTTTCGTGCACGAAGCGCTACACGAATCAACCAACTACAACCCTTGCCGAATTCCTTGCATTTTCCATGATACTTCAAATGATCCGATTCGATGACTCTGTACTCAACACCTCGCCGGATGCTATAGTCCTTTACACTCAGCACAGCTTCATCATTACTCTGGAATGATTGCCCAATCTGAAATTCTGTAGAAGATCCCCCCACTCTGTTACCACTGTCTTCCTGTTGACTAAGAGCTTCCAAGTTTAGTGTGGAGAAGTGTGGAGGGTACTGATGAGAACCAGAACTTGAAGGCCGATGCTGCGCATGTGGATCGCCACCTGTGTCATCGTCGCTGTCACCATCGATATCAACAGGCTCCTGGTCAGACTCATCGTCACGCATTGCATTCTCTACTTGATCAGGTCCACCAAAGTCTTCGATATAAGGTACGAGGCCACCACCGGTGCTCACAACGTGGGGAGGCTCAATGACTGCTGCATTCTACAAAGGTACAGAACCAACAACCTCCGTTCGGTCTAAATCAGCCGCAAATGAAGGTGATTGAACCGGCGGAAGATACGGTCTGACCGCAGGCATTGAACTAGATGCACCACCCGCGGCAGCTGGGCAAGGAACTGGAGCGGATGCCCCAGAACTATCGACACCAACCTCCAACTTCGCGAACAACTCATGGATTCTGATCTCCGGAAAACTCCTTACACGGTAGAACAGAACCCTAATATCTTCATCAGCCTTAACCGCAAAGGTTTCATACTGAACACCGGTCGAGACAACCGCCATGGGAATCTTGTAGAATAGTTTCTTCACCCACTTGCTACCCAACACGCCAAGCTTCTCCAAGATGCTGTTCTTCACACCTTGGCTTTTGCTTTTTTTTTTATTTTCCCAGAGCAATGCACTAGGGCAAGAAAACTCTCTTCCTCACTAGCCATTGTGAGAATGATCTCTTATGGAGCTTGAATCACCCACATATATATAGACTTCCCGTCATACTAAACCGTGGGAACCTACAAGGTTTTCTGGCTATTATTTACCCTATATAAACCGTGGTAACCCACAAGGGTTTATGTGCAATCAACTTTACTCATAAACCGTGGTGACTCTCCACGGTTTATGCATGCCATCTTTCCTTCGTAAACCGTGGTGACTTACCACGGTTTACACTCTATAATTTTTGCCCATAAACCGCTGGGACCTGCCACGGTTTATGCACGTTTTGAAACCGTGGTGGGTTGCCACGGATTACATAGAAATGGCTTTTTGCACATGCACGTAACAACAACCAGTTTTGCACAATTAGGTAAACGATTCTGCTATTCTATTTATTTAAGTAAATTGCCCAATGTTTTATGATCATGACAATCTTTTGTTTTTGATATATATATATATATATATATATTGGTAAAAAATGGATTTTCTCGATAAAAAAGCATTTTGACTATTAATGTTTCGACTACAGAAGTAATATTTTAATTACAGAAGCAGAAATGGATAAGCTAAAGTCGAAGAAAAATAGAATTATTGTCTCTTCTTGAACATCAAAATTTGTTATTTGACCTTCAAGCTGAATGAAGAACATGAGTGCGAAATTTGAAGGGCAAACACAGTCGAATTAGATCGGATATAACAAAATATCGATCCAATCTAATAAAAAAGACATTTAGAATAATAAAAATAAGATGATGAATTTTAAAGAAATGTCATTTTTGAAGGATTACCATGTGTTCATAACACGCAACGGAAGAGAAGAAGGTAATCCTAAAAATCTATTTTGTACTTAAACTTTATTCAATAATATATAGATCAGATATTGGTGGACGAAATTGTGATCCATATTCTTTTGTACTTGTATGAAATCATTATTGTGGCACCAGTTGAATTCACAACTCCGTTCAACTAACCAGCAAGTGTACTGGGTCGTCCAAGTAATAAACCTTACGTGAGTAAGGGTCGATCCCACAGAGATTGTTGGTATGAAGCAAGCTATGGTCATCTTGTAAATCTCAGTTAGGCAGATTAAATTGGTTTATGGGTTTTCGAAAATTAATAATAATTGGAAAATAAAAAGGGATAGAAATACTTATGTAAATCAATAGTGAGAATTTCAGATAGGTGTATGGAGATGCTGTGCTCCTCTTGAGACTCTACTTCACTACTCACTCTTCCTTCAATCCTTCTTACTCCTTTCCATGGCAAGCTGTATGTAGGGCATCACCATCATCGGTGGCTACTTTCAATCCTCTCGGGAAAATG
>NC_029780.3:18963946-18964837 GCF_000817695.3 Arachis duranensis | reverse complement strand
AAATGCCACAGACACATAACTGGGTGAACCTTTTCAGATTGTGACTCAGCTTTGCTAGAGTCCCCAGTTAGTGGTGTCCAGAGCTCTTAAGCACACTCTTTTGCCTAGGATCACGACTTTAACCACTCAGTCTCAAGCTTTTCACTTGGACCTTCATGACACAAGCACATGGTTAGGGACAACTTGATTTAGCCGCTTAGGCCTGGATTTAATTTCCTTGAGCCCTCCTATCCATTGATGCTCAAAGCCTTGGATCCTTTTTACCCTTGCCTTTTGGTTTTAAGGGCTATTGGCTTTTTCTGCTTGCTTTTTCTTTTTTTTTCTTTCTATATATATTTTTTTCGCCACTTTTTTTTGTATGCTTTTGCTTTTTCACTGCTTTTTCTTGCTTCAAGAATCAATTTCATGATTTTTCAGATCCTCAATAACATTTCTCTTTGTTCATCATTCTTTCAAGAGCCAACAATTTTAACACTCATAAACAACAACATCAAAAGACATATGCACTGTTCAAGCATTCATTCAGAAAACAAAAAGTATTGTCACCACATCAATATAATTAAATTAAATTCAAGGATAAATTCGAAATTCATGTACTTCTTATTCTTTTGAATTAAAACATTTTTCGTTTAAGAGAGGTGAATGATTAATGGATTTTATTCATAGCTTTAAGACATAGTTACTACATACTAATGATCATGAAGTAGAGACACAAAACATGAATGAACACATAATATAAAAACCAAAAAACAGAAAGAAATAAGAACAAGGAATGAATCCACCTTAGTGGCGTCTTCTTCTTGAAGGGCCAACAATGTCCTTAAGCTCTTCTATGTCCCTTCCTTGCCTTTGTTGCTCCTCCCTCATTGCTCTTTGATCTTCTCTTATTTC
>NC_029780.3:18962751-18963293 GCF_000817695.3 Arachis duranensis | reverse complement strand
TGGATTCGAGTTCATACTTTGATCATGGTTCCTAGTGATCCATGCATTGGCATAGAACTCTTGAACCATTAAGATTCCGACCTGTTGCATGGGGTTGGTTAGGACTTCCCAACCTCTTCTTCGGATTTCATGTCGGATCTCCGGATAATCATTCTTCTTGAGCTTGAAAGGGACCTCAGGGATCACCTTCTTCTTTGCCACAACATCATAGAAGTGGTCTTGATGGCTCTTGGAGATGAATCTTTCTATCTCCCATGACTCGGAGGTGGAAGCTTTTGTCTTCCCTTTTCCTTTTCTAGAAGATACTCTGGCCTTAGGTGCCATTGATGGTAATGGAAAAACAAAAAGCTTATGCTTTTACCACACCAAACTTAAAATATTGCTCGTCCTCGAGCAAGAGAAGAAAGAAGAGAAGAAGAAGAAGAAGAAGAAAATTTGGTAGAGAGGGAGAGATGTAGGTTCGGCTAAGTAGGAGAAGAGGGGTTTGTGTTGTGTGAAAATGAAGGAGAATGGAAGGGTATTTATAGGGAGAGGGGAGGGTG
>NC_029780.3:18962074-18962643 GCF_000817695.3 Arachis duranensis | reverse complement strand
AGTGGATGGATGTGAGTGGTGAAGGTGTTGATTGGGAAGAGGAATTGAGGTGATTGGTGAAAGTTGTTGGGAAGTGTGACATGGGGAATAGGAGAGTGTGATTAGGATTAGGAGGTAAGGTGGGGATATATTAGGTGGGGATCCTGTGGTGTCCACAGATCCTGAGGTGATCCTGTGGGGTTCACAGATCCTGAGGTGTCAAGGAATTCCATCCCTGCACCAAATAGGCATGTAAAATGCCTTTGCACACCATTCTGGCGTTTAAACGCCCATTGGTGCATGTTCTGGGTGTTCAACGCCCATGTAAAGCATGTTTCTGGCGTTGAACGCCAGTTTCATGCTTGTTGCTGGCGTTCTGCGCCAGTTTTTCTTCTCTGGGCACATTTCTGGCGTTCAGCGCCAGAATGTTGCTTGTTTCTGGCGTTCAGCGCCAGAATGATGCTCTGTTCTGGCGTTGAACGCCAGCTAGATGCATCTTACTGGCGTTGAACGCCAGTCTGTGCGTCCTCCAGGGTGTGAAAATTTTTTTCTTCTGTTTTTGACTCTGTTTTTAATTTTTATGATTTTTT
>NC_029780.3:18960269-18961371 GCF_000817695.3 Arachis duranensis | reverse complement strand
TCACATCTTCATCCTCTTCAGAGGATGAATATTCTTCAGAGCTCATGAATGGCAGAAGGAGATTTAATGGAATCTCTATGGTCTCTATATGAGCCTCAGATTCCTTTTGATCCTTAATAGGAGACTCCTCCTTGCTTGAAGGACGTCCCAGGAGGTCTTCCTCATCAGGATTTTCGTCCTCCTCCTCCCTTGTGCATTCGGCCACATTGATCACATCAATGGCCTTGCACTCTCCTTTTGGATTCTCTTCTGTATTGCTTGGGAGAATACTGGGAGGAGTTTCAACAACTTTCTTACTCAGCTGGCCCACTTGTGCCTCCAGATTTCTGATGGAGGATCTTGTTTCATTCATGAAGCTGAAAGTGGCCTTTGACAGATCAGAGACTAGATTGGCTAAATTAGAAGTGTTTTGTTCTGAATTCTCTGTCTGTTGCTGAGAAGATGATGGATATGGCTTGCTATTGTTCAGCCTGCTGCGTCCACCATTGTTAAAGCCTTTTTGAGGCTTTTGTTGATCCTTCCATGAGAAATTTGGGTGATTTCTCCATGATGGGTTGTAGGTGTTTCCATAAGGTTCACCCAAATAATTAACCTCTGCCATGGCAGGGTTCTCAGGATCATAAGCTTCTTTAGAAGCTGCCTCTCTAGTACTGTTGGATGCATGTTGCCATCCATTCAGATTTTAAGAGATCATGTTGACCTGTTGAGTCAACACTTTTTTCTGAGCCAATATGGCATTCAGAGCATCTATTTCAAGAACTCCTTTCTTCTGAGGTATCCCATTATTCATGGAATTCCTCTCAGAGGTGTACATGAATTGGTTGTTTGCAACCATGTCAATGAGTTCTTGAGCCTCTTCAGGCATTTTCTTCAGGTGAATAGATCCACCTGCAGAATGATCCAATGACATTTTCGAAAATTCAGAGAGACCATAATAGAATATATCTAATATGGTCCATTATGAAAACGTGTCAGATGGACATCTTTTGGTCAGCTGCTTGTATCTTTCCCAAGCTTCATAGAGGGATTCACCATCTTTTTGTTTGAAGGTTTGAACATCCACTCTCAGCTTGCTCAGCTTTTGAGGAGGAAAGAATTTATC
>NC_029780.3:18959643-18960094 GCF_000817695.3 Arachis duranensis | reverse complement strand
TTACAGTCTCACAGATCTGCAAGAACTCAGTTAAAAACTGATAAGGATCTTCAGACGGAAGTCCATAAAACTTGCAGTTTTATTGCATTAAGGCAACTAGCTGAGGTTTCACCTCAAAGTTATTGGCTCCAATGGCAGGAATGGAGATGCTTCTTCCATCAAATTTGGACGTTGGCTTTGTGAAGTCACCAAGCATTCTCCTTGCATTATTATTATTTTCGGCTGCCATCTCCTTCTCTTGTTCAAAAATTTCTGAAAGGTTACCTTTAGAATAATTTAATTTAGCTTCTCTTAATTTCCTCTTCAGAGTCCTTTCAGGTTCAGGATCAATTTCAACAAGAGTGCCTTTTTCCCTGTTTCTGCTCATATGAAAGAGAAGAAAACAAGAAAAGAAAGAGGAATCCTATATGTCACAGTATAGAGATTCCCTTATGTTAGTAGAAGAAGAAAG
>NC_029780.3:18953787-18958791 GCF_000817695.3 Arachis duranensis | reverse complement strand
AAAATATGAATGCAAAAATGCACATGAAAAACAAGAAAAGACACAAAACAAGAAATCATCAAGATCAAACAAGAAGACTTATCAAGAACAACTTGAAGATCATGAAGAACACTATGAATGCATGGGATTTTTGAAAAAATGCAAGAAAAATTTTAAAAGCATGCAATTGACACCAAACTTAAAAATTGACTCAAGACTCAAACAAGAAACACAAAATATTTTTAGTTTTTATGATTTTATTAATTTTTTTTGGATTTTTATTATTATTTTTTTCGAAAAACATTGTTAAAAAAATGAAAAAGAAAAGAAAAATTTTGAAAAAGATTTTTGCAAAGAAAATTACCTAATCTGAGCAACAAGATGAACCGTCAGTTGTCCATACTCGAACAATCCCCGGCAACGGCGCCAAAAACTTGGTGGACGAAATTGTGATCCATATTCTTTATTTATAAAGGATGTATACTCTGAAGGCATTGTTTATTGTCTTCACAATCTCGTTCAACTAACCAGCAAGTGTACTGGGTCGTCCAAGTAATACCTTACGTGAGTAAGGGTCGATCCCACAGAGATTGTTGGTATGAAGCAAGCTATAGTCACCTTGTAAATCTCAGTTAGGCAGATTAAATTGGTTTATGGGTTTTCAAAAATTAATAAAAATTGAAAAATAAAAAGGGATAGAAATACTTATGTAAATCAATAGTGAGAATTTCAGATAGGTGTATGGAGATGCTGTGCTCCTCTTGAGACTCTACTTCACTACTCACTCTTCCTTCAATCCTTCTTACTCCTTTCCATGGCAAGCTGTATGTAGGGCATCACCATCATCGGTGGCTACTTTCAATCCTCTCGGGAAAATGATCCTATGCGCTGTCATTGCATGGCTAATCGTCTGGAGGCATCACCCATGGCTGATGGTTACATCCCATCCTCGCAGTGAAAACTATGCTCACGCACTCTGTCACAGTACGGCTAATCACTGGTTGGTTCCTGCGCCTACTGGAATAGAATCCCTTGATTCTTTTGCGCTTGTCATCACGCCCAGCCTTCAGGAGTTTGAAGCTCGTCACAGTCATTCATCATCACATTCATCATGTTCTTGGGTACGAATGAATATCTTGGAATAAGAATAAGAGAGATTTGAATAAAAGAGAATAGAATTGCATTAATACTTGAGGTACAGTAGAGCTCCACACCCTTAATCTATGGTGTGCAGAAACTCCACCGTTGAAAATACATAAGTGAAAGGTTCAGGCATGGCCGAATGGCCAGCCCCCTGAATGATCAAGAGACCGAATAGTCAAAAGATTAAACTGTCCAAAGATGTCTAATACAATAGTAACTTATCCTATTTATACTAGACTAGCTACTAGGGTTTACATGAGTAAGTAATTGATGCATAAATCCACTTCTGGGGCCCAATTGGTGTATGCTTGGGCTGAGCTTGATCTATCCACGAGCTGAGGCTTTTCTTGGAGTTGAACTCCGAGTTATGACATGTTTTGGGCGTTCAACTCCGGATCATGACGTTTTTCTGGCGTTTAACTCCAGACAGCAGCATGTACTAGGCGTTCAACGCCAAGTTATGTCGTCAATTTCCGAACAAAGTATGGACTATTATATATTGCTGGAAAGCTCTGGATGTCTACTTTCCAACGCCGTTGAGAGCGCGCCATTTGGAGTTCTGTAGCTCCAGAAAATCCATTTCGAGTGCAGGGAGATCAGATTCCAACAGCATCAGCAGTCCTTTTGTCAGCCTTTTTCAGAGTTTTGCTCAAGTCCCTCAATTTCAGCCAGAATTTACCTGAAATCACAGAAAAACACACAAACTCATAGTAAAGTCCAAAAATGTGAATTTAACATAAAAACTAATGAAAACATCCCTAGAAGTAGCTTGAACTTACTAAAAACTACCTAAAAACAATGCCAAAAAGCGTATAAATTATCCGCTCATCAGATATTCAGATCTAAATACCTTTAGACGCTTTAGTAAAAACTTTATTCTTCGATTGTACAGAGACTCTATGTGTATCCACACCGAAACTAACCTTTGTTGTCAACTCCTTGACCAATGGACATCAGATCTAAATTGAGAAACCTCTTGCAACTCATTGCATACCATAAAATTCTTCTCCAAGAATTAGGTTCACATACGACATTTATGTGCGTAGAGGTAAAGGAATAAAATCCTTGTTTTATTTTCGTCTCCATCACTTTTCTCTACTCTTGGCATTCATATATATAGTATGAGATTTGTTACTGATTTTAAATTTGAATCTCAATTCAAATTTAAATTATATCGTGAAATTCTAAATCTGAATCCTTCAAATTTTTGAATCATATCATAACTTAATTTGAAACAGAATCAGTTAGGATCTCATCCAAATTTAGAAATAGAATAACTAATTACTCTCAAATCTCATTTAATATTCTCAATTATCATACTATTATTATATTTTTGGTGCTAGCAAAGAATATAATAATATTCTATTTTAAATTAATATAAATATTTATTTGATCAAATCAAAATAATAATTAAATAATTCTATAGCAAAGATTAGAACACTCATTAGTGTGTGACCCTATAGATTCAATACTAAGTAGGTAGTAAATTAGTCATACTAAATTTACTAATCAAGGTTGGCGTCTAGCAACACTCCTCAACGACCTGATAGTATGAAGTAATATATTTTTATTAAGAATCTTAGAAGAACAAAGTATAATTCCTTCTATCTTTCCAGCTCTTGGTTAACCTTTAGAGTATGGTTTAGTTGTCAAATTCTAACTTGTTACCATTATTATAATGAACTGTGAATGACTTAAGAAACTCATTTCTTCATTCATTCAATCCCCTTGACTAAGGTTTTATTCATCTCAGTCATTATAATCATAGAGCTCAAACTCTTTACCGAGAGTTGACGGATTCCTTATTGACTAATCATTAATTCTACAAGTATTTAAATCATACCCGCACTACAACAATATAGATTATTTTTTAGGATTATTATGTGTCAAAAAAAAATTAAAAATCGTCAAAAAAATAAAATTTGACACTATTTTAACTATGAAAATATGTTAATAAAAGTTTTGGCAAAAATAGTATTTTTAACATATAAGTAATTGTAAAAAAAGTTCAAATCTTATTTTGATAAATATTGGCCGTAAAAAATAATTTGTTTGAAAAATTTGAGAATATATTTTTTGTGATACTTATTAACCGTCAAAAATACTATTTATTTTGACACTTGACCATAAAAAAATTCTCAACAAAAATTTTTAACAAAGAATGATATGAGATCTTGAAACTAAAGAATAAACTGAGATTTTGAAAATGAAGAATGAGTAGTATGATCCCAAACTGAGAGCAATGTGATGCCAAAATTGATGGAGCTTAACGAAAAAAAAGAATAATGGAGTAAGTTGGAAACAAATGAGTGTCAAAATTGAGGAGTAATTTTCTACAATCAAATTATTCATCAAAAAAACATAGAGAATTTGACATTTGTAATATTTATCAAAAATATATATTAATTTTTACACTTAACTATGACTGTTAAAAAAAATCATGTTAAAATAGCTCTCTTTTCTTGTAGTGCCGATATCCATTCAACTAGCACCCTAGGGTATTAAGTGTCTGAAATCAAAGTATAATAAATACATTGTTAATTACTATGATAGTCGTAGGTCAAAGGGAACTCTATTACTATATTCATCTTGAGAATATCCTATTGACAAATATGCGGTAATTATAACCATTAGGAATTCTCAGAGTAAGTCAGTTCAATGGTCATATCTCTATATGCACCACCTATATATATAATTTAATAATGAGATCTATTAATCTTCATCCAATGAAGACCATTATATATATTGATCTTTTTGGATTATTAATGTCCTTTTTAATAATCCTATGACCAAGAACAATTTAGATTAAATTATAAAAGATTTATCTCTCAATATTATGATCACTATCACAATGATAAATATCTAAATTTAATCAAGTACGTTATTATATTAATATTTTAATATAATAACAATAACAAATTATTTGACACGTGATTGATTGGATTATGGTCATACTACTTATTCCCAACAATCTCTCACTAGTACGAGAGCCAATCATGATAGATTGGATCTTGGGCATACTATTATCACAATAATCTCTTGCACTAGAGCCAATCAATCATGCGTATACTTTTTCAATGCACATTTATGTTTATCAAAACTCTTTTGACCATAAACACCTTTGTTTTTGAGCATGTTTGCTTGACCTTTTGTAAAATACACCTAGTGCATAATAAATATCATGTTTTCTCAAAACATGAAATCTCCCACTACAATAGTGTATAATTTTATTTTAAGGACAATCCTTATTGAATATGATTATAAAAAATAAGTAAGGATTAAATCTATCTTTATAGAATTGTATCATTATACAAATAGGCTATTTTTTCGAAAAGTTAGTTTGACGATCAAACTTTTTATACTTTCAGGAGAAAGTATATTCTTTATTGAGTGGTATATAATTCTAATAAAAGTAATTGTACTCCCCCTCTTTCTTTAAGATGGAATCCCTTTTCTAAAAAGGAGTTTAACCTCTTATCATAGACACTTTGTCATAAGAAGAGTGATAAAAATAATCTCACTATTTCTTTAGGATAACCAATAAATCTCATTTATTGGACCTAATATCAATTCTATTATTGTGCAATCTCTTAACACATAAGAAATCTCAAAACTCTAATGTTCTTGAGTTTCAGCTTATGCCTTTTTCATATCTCATATGGGTAAAAAATTGATTTAGTGAGAAATTTGTTAATTTAGCAATATTTCTAAAATATAGTCCAAATATTTAACAAACAATGATACTCAACTAAATCAATTTTCATGTTTTTTAAACATGATAGAGTATATAGAATACTAATATTTGTGCATTGAAAGAATCTCATTCTCTATTCAATAGAATATAAATTAAATAATTAAATAATTAGATATTTTTCTTAAAAA
>NC_029780.3:18950591-18953405 GCF_000817695.3 Arachis duranensis | reverse complement strand
ATATAATTATAATTATTATTTAAAAGTATTTTAGTCAAATAGAATAAATTGTGTATTATTTTAACTTTAGAGAAAAAAATATACAAAGAGAAAAATGTTATTTATACATTTCTAAAAAAATATTGTTATTTTAATATCGATTCTGATAGAACATTATAAATAAATAAAAAGAATTATAATTTTTTATTATCCAATAAAAATAATTGATTTGCAAAAGATCATTGTTGGGTTACGAAAAAGGCTATTATAAATTTGGTATTTATTTTTTAACCAAAAATTAGTATAAATTATGATTGAAGGATCAAGAAAATAAAAGTAATATCTTCTATTAATCTATCTATTAATATATAATAGAAGAGTAGAAAGAGGTTAGTTGCTTGACAAGTGACAGTTTGTATAATTGACAAGTAGAATTTTCTGTCATAGACATATAACATAGCATTAAAAAACTATAAAATAATACAATTCAAAAAATTCTGTGAAAAAAGTGTTAAGCGGAAAATTTAATTGAATTCAAATTCAAAACCTTTATTAATTTTCTCCTATATTCTCATATGTGTTTGTATGTTCACGTTTAATGTCGGAATTTAAAAAACTGAGAAAACAAAAGTTTAGAAAACAAGAAGGGAAGATGAGAGAGAGTTAATTCTTGGCAGGGATGGCGCCGGTAAGGAAAGACTTCTCCGGCAATGTTATAGAGAAGAGAAGGTTAAGGGAGAGAGAGAGAAAGACAATGTAGCAGAATGATGCGGAGGCCATGTCATTGTTGGATCCACATAACAGCTTCCATCGCAAAATGGCATTGCAGCTGCTCCTTTGCAGCGGCGGCGGTGGGTCCTGCGAATGTGAGTTGACCACTCACCGATTGCTCGATTATGTTAATTACAGCCATCCTCAGGATGGTTAGTTCTCTCGCTTGCACACAATATGTTTTGTTGGAAATGCTAATTGGAATTGATTATGCCTTTGAGTGTTAATATCTTCCCCGTGAATGGTTAGCTGTGAAAATATTTTTTTTCCTGAATTTCAATTGTGTTTTTTGGAGAAAAATATTTTAGTGGCTGGTGATGCAGAGAACTATCTTCCTTAGTTACTATAGTTTTGTTGTGTTTGTGTATCTGATTTTCATTTTCTATATTATTTTTAGATATACTAGAGCTGCACAACTTACGGTGAAGTAGGGAGAGCTAAGTACATATAGTCTCTCATCATGTATGTTTTTGATCCTCCCTGCTTTTTCCAAATGCATGGATGCAAAGACCAGAGGGGTATACCAAAAGAGGGGAAGATAATTATTAGTGGAAAGATTCAGTTCTAACAGGTAACATTTAGTTCCTATTACAGGACCAAAGAAATATCTTATCAAAAGACCTTTATATTGATACATTTCTCTTAAATGACACTAGAAAAATGCAGTTTATGTGATCCGTGCTAATTCCAAATCAATTAAGAATTGAGACTCTTCTGCTGTAATTTGTTTGCAGCTTACAGCTAGGTGAAGGATTATTTTATGTGAAGCAAGTGCTTAACACAGGATGCCCTCCAAGGTTCGTTCTTAATGTTTATTTTGTTATGTTTAATGTCTATTGTCTTTTCACTTGATATTATTATGGGTTAAATTTTGTTATTTTCTAGCATAAAGTATGAGAATCCTTTTTCGATTGCAGTTGGGAGAGCATCAAAAAAAAAAAAGAAAACATAGTGGCATAGGCTTCGGAGCTGTTTCTGTTGAGAAGACAAGAAGTTGGAGGCGGCAAGTTGACCATACGGGTGAAGAGAACATAGAGATATGAGATTTTGTGATCCGCCATGTTGCAGAGATAATTTACTTTTTAAAAGTTAAAATAGTCACACAAATTGTTTAGTTGCGCAATATCAATGAAATTTATGAAGTGTTTCTTTGACCATTAAACTTCATCGAAAGATTAGGTATGATAGCTTTGAAAAATAAGAATACATCTTGTGAAAGGATATCATGTGTTTATGATTCGATTTTTATTTTTTCTTGCTTTTTGATTTCTATAAATTTGTTTTCATATTCACTTTGTGCTTCTCATTAATAGAATAGTAAAAGTGAAGCTGTAACACCCTACCATACAGAGTCTTATGCTTAAGTCATAATTCAGAGATGGCAAGGTATTACGACCTCTAAAATAAAAATTTAGTACATATAGTAGTATGAATGATTGATTATAACTAGGAGCCTTTGTAGAAAAAGGGGTAAACAAAAACCATCGCAACTCTAAAGCACAACACTCCGATCGACAACGTAACGAATAAGGATAAACCAACGCGAGATTATATATATACAAAGGAGTGTCAAAAACAGGAATATCAAGACTCAAGATCCGGCTGCGAAGATAACCGGTCCGAGCATAGCAATATATACATATGATAAAATAAGGAAAACCCCAAAGGAAACCCAAAGGGACACAAATACATAAAACCTATTCTCCAAAATTCTCCCATAAGAGGAGTCATCATAGTTTGTATTATTTAATGGAGATAAAAGTATCTAAGCGAAACATATAAACCAAAACATAGCCCCGAGAACAAAGGATCTTCGCAAATCTAGAAGTCTCCAGCATGCCTCAGCGGGAAACCTCGCGTCCTGCATCTGAAAACCGTAAAATCCGCATGGGTGAGAACCAGAGGTCCCCAGCATGGTAACAGCTTCCACATATATAATACATAATAATAGAGGAAAGCCGAAGGCAATCCTAGAACTTCCTCCAAATAATATCAAAGCTTATAAACAAACTAAACCATAAAAGGGCATCTGACTAAAGATTCTTCAGTCTAACTAATACTTTC
>NC_029780.3:18950105-18950327 GCF_000817695.3 Arachis duranensis | reverse complement strand
GTCCTGGTAGCTAACCATTGGACTGTCCCTCTGTCACGCATCCCCAACTCGAGTTATACTCATCATAAACTTGATCATAATCATGATCTATTTCCATCACCTTCACTGGTGAATACATACGGGGGCGAGCTCATCCGGGTCTTTCAAAGTGCCCGGCCACACTTATAACATAGGGTCAAAAGAGTATCAAGTCTCAACCTGGAGCACGTGGTGGCTAGCCAT
>NC_029780.3:18940252-18948548 GCF_000817695.3 Arachis duranensis | reverse complement strand
TCATACCCATACACAACATCTCAAAACCCAAACATCATAAAATCACAAATCACACTAGGGTTGAGAATCTTACCACACCCAAGGTCCAAAGAGACAAGATTAACCTTCTTCTTCAAGAGAGTTGGGTCCTATAACATCAAAGAACCCAAAATCTCAACATTTCACCCATGAAACTCGAAAATAAGGGCTGGAATTTCGAACAGCAACACGTGGCTTACCTCAAGATTGATTGTATGGGTTTTATAGAGCTTTCCGCGGTGAACGCGTGGCCACAAACGGAGCGGCAATTGGAGCTCTAGATCAAAAGTTATGGTGGTTTGAAGATCAAGTGAGAGATAGAGGTTTGAGAGAGTGTTCTTCCCCCATTTCCTCTCTTTTTCAGCGTGTTTGGTGTTGTGTGAGGAGAGAGAGTGCTGAAAACTAGGGTTTTGGTTTAGTTATGTTGGGCCAAGGGCCCACTTTGGGTCCGTTTGGCCCGGTTTGGCCCGTTCGGTCCAATCTTGGTCCGAATTCTATAAAATTGGTACCGAAATTCTCGTCTCAACCTCCTCTATCACATTTAGCCATAAAAATCACATTTTAGGCTTTCTAGAATAAATTCTCATTTATGGATTAATTAACCGTTAATTAACCGGGTTTTACAGAAGCCTAATATACTACTGGATGAATGAGGACAGTAATTTCAAGCAAAGAAAAACCTATTGGTGGAGAGAACATTGGTGAAAAGATATTGTTATGAAAGCTTTGTTGGTTGAAGAGATTATTTTTGTGGTAAGTTCATTACTTCTTTTGATCTAACAATGTGTGAGCTTTTTTTTCAATTCTTTAAACATTGATACATAAAAAAATTATTTTTATCATTGTACAATTTTTTTAGGTTGCAAATACTCAATTCGTGAAAAGTGTTTCTTTGAAAGATCTTGCATTTTTTTAAGTTTTTTCATTTCTTTATCCAGAATATATTGGTGATATATAGAAAGAAATGAAGGCAAATGGCAAGTTTATTTTTAAAGAGGTACTATTTAAGTTTTCTTCTGAACTATGCATGTTTAAAGGATTATATTGATATTCATTATCACCTCCATCGATAAAGATAATTGCACTACAATGTACTCTTTAAAGTGAGAATCATCAAGCGGTACTCTGTACTCTCAAAAGAAAGCATCCAACAGAGACACTTATCTTAAAAGTAATTTTTTTTATTTCCTCTGCACTACTCCAGTTTATTAATGTAAATATGGAATTCTTTTAAATTAAGTAGTTCTTTTTTTCCTTTCTACAAGTATGCATGTATAATAAATTAATTATTCTTTTGTATTTGAATATGCATCATTTAATTAATTATATTTAAAGAAAATATACACAATTGTTTTATTTTATGGCATATTCAAAGAATCGGCTATTAATAAGTTTTTGCAAAGTTATCATTGTAAGTAAAGCATTTCAATAGATAATAATATTGATGTTTCTTAAGGTCCTTTAATGATTTGTTTTAATAAGCATTCCATGCTTTGTTCTATCTGTTTGTAACTAAATTTATTATTGAAAAGTTTGACCAAAGGAAACACACACAAGTTACTGTTGTTCAATCTGCAATTTTAATTTAATAGATTTCTTTTTCAGATTTATACATGGTAGGGTTGTGTGGGAACTTCTTCATGATTTAGAAAAAGTCTTTATCTTTGTTTGAGCAAGCGATTTATTGTGTTTGCTGTTGTTTACCGATTTTGTTGTTGGGTGCAGTCCCATCTCCAAAAATGTTCTCGACTTGAAGAAGTTTGGTGTCAAAGGTGTAATCCAGTTGAGTAGTATTTTTACAGGTGTGCATATTTCAATGATACTTCACAATAACGAGTTATTGAATTTTCACAAATAAGATCATAAGTAGTTTCATAATGTCTTACAATATAGTTGTTTTTATTCTGGGTTTATTTGTTTGATTTATTTTAGGCTCATGGAATCGGTTATTTAGTTGTGCTTCAACATTATATTTATTAAAGAATGGTACTTATTATTATGTTTTAATAATTTTTCTTTATTTGTTTGATTTGTTTTAGTATTCATGTAATCTGCAATATCTAAATTGAGAATTTACAAATGTTTCTATATGTCTAGGCCCAAGAGGTCCAATAGTTTTCAATTGTGTAAATTTTTAACTCATTTATATCTTAAATTGGTCCACTTTTTTGTTTTGTCTTTTGAATCAATTGAATATTTTATCTCAATTTTATGGCTTTTCTATATATGGGATTTTATATTATAGAGTATATGATTTTTTTTGTGTTCTACCTTTTTGGTGAAAAACGAGGTTGGATCTTGCAGAAATATTGTTGTTTCTAGATGTAATAATGCCTTTCATTAAAATCTATTTTGCAGTAAACAAATAAATGAACGAATTAAGTGGTTAGTTATGTTTTAGTAATATTATTGTGGTGCAAATAAGTGATAACAAGTTTTTTCCTGCATTAATTGTGTGAAGGGCAAATCAACTATGTCAGTAATGGGATAAACGCCTTCTTCTTTTGTTATTGTTGTGTGAAAAACTATCTCTTCGAATTATCTTATTCAGCAGTTGTAATTTATTCAACATTCATCTTAAAGGATATATGTTGTTAATTAAGGTGTGGTAGTGAACTTTGGTATAATCTTCAATATACACTACAACATTTTAGGTCTATGGCCACGGTTTTTTTGGTCACGGTTACCGTGACCATAGCCCTCTATGGTCATGATTTTTTAGGGTGACAAAAAAAGGCTATGGTCACGATTTTTTTAGAAAGGGTGACCATAGAGTACCTATGGTCACGGTTTTTTAAAAAAGGGTGGCCTAAAAGGGTCTATGGTCAGGTTTTGAGGGGTGACCTAAAGGGGCCTATGGTCACGGTTTTTTACAGTGACCAAAAAGGGTCTATGGTCACGGTTTTTTAAAAAAGGGTGACCTAAAAGGGTCTATGGTCACAGTTTTGGGGGGTAGCCTAAAGGGGTCTATGGTCACGGTTTTGGGGGGTGGCCTAAAAGGGTCTATGGTTATGGTTTTGTGGGTGACCTAAAAGGGTCTATGGTCACATTTTTTACAGTGACCAAAAAGGGGCTATGGTCACGGTTTTTCAAAAAAGGGTGACCTAAAAGGGTCTATGGTCACGGTTTTGGGGAGTGACCTAAAGGGGTCTATGGTTACGATTTTGGGGGTGGCCTAAAAGGGTCTATGATCACTATTTTGGGAGGTGGCTTAAAGGGATCTATGGTCACGATTTTAGGGGGCTATGGCCACGGTGAAAAATCGTGACCATAGATATTCCTATGGTCACGGGTTTAAGGAGGGTGACCATAGAGTTATGGCCACGGCAAAAAACCGTGGCCATAGATAAGGCTATGGTCACGGTTTTGAGGAGGGATGACTATAGAGGCTATGGTCACGGCAAAAACCGTGACCATAGATAGGGCTATGGTCACGGTTTTAGGTGGGGTGACCATAAAGTCTATGGTCACGGTGAAAACGTGACCATAGATAAGGCTATGGTCACGGTTTTAAAGAAGGGTGACCATAGCCTTATCTATGGTCACGGTTTTAAGGAGGAGTGACCATAGAGGCTATGGTCACGGTGAAAACCGTGACCGTAGATAAGGCTATGGTCACAGTAAAAAAACGTGGCCTAAAGTGTCAGATTTTGAAAATAGAAACCGTGACCATAGATAAAAAAATCGTGACCATAGACCTATGGCCACGGTAAAAAATCGTGACCATAGGTCCAAAACCGTGACCATAGATCTATGGTCACCCTTTTCACTAGCTATGGTCACGGTTTTTTACCGTGACCATAGGCCTTTTTTTTGTAGTGATATCTTTGAAAATTATGATGAGTAGGCAATACTCTTTGGTGAATTAGTGAGAAATGCAAAACAAAAACAATTGGAGTCCAAGGTATTTGATGTAAGTATTTCTACTACCTTTTAATTGCTATATTGATTTATTTTTATTCATATAGATTAAATTTGAATACTAGCAACAACTATTGTTTGAATGATTCTATAATCCAGTATTCTAAAATCTTAAACTAAGCAAATGAATTCAATCATATAAAAGTAATAATACAGCAACATTCTTTAATATAAAAAAGTGTTATTATTCTTACTCTTTTGTTACTACTTTCTATAAATTAGTATTGTATCTAAACACATAATTATTACTTGATCATATTTCAGTTATATGAATAATACTCACCAAATAAAGGAATATTGAAAAATTTTATCAATGAAGCTCATGAGAAATTGAAGCTTAGTTCATTTGTTTTTGTTTTGATTTCATCAATGATAAGTATCTTTGTAAGGGGATAGGGTATATTGGTTAGTTGTTACTTTAGGTGGAGAAAGCTGATGTATTAGTGTAATTTAAACTTACTATTCCTATTAATTCATATGTTTTTCTACTAATCTTTTTGGATATAATTTTTTTGTTCTATTTGAATTAATAATTGATTCTTTTTTCTTTTCTATTTTTCTTTGATGTTTAATGTCTTTTTTGACATAAAATTTATTTAATTTGTTTTATTAAAACATTCCCCAAGCTATTTCTTGCATGCATGTTAGTAGTAATTATTTAATACAAAATTTGAAGTAAAAAATCAAATAGTTTAGCTAATTTATACACTTCTATAAATTTTAATTATAATTGGTTTAACATTCTTTATCCATTAAATTTACAGTCTTTCTTTTTTGTAATATGAGATAAAATTTATTTTATTTTTTTGCGTTTTGGTCTCTCTAGCAAAAAGGAACAATAGGGAAGTTGGACGAATTTTTGTGGTTTCAAAGCCTAAAATCAGGATTTTTTCTTATTTGCCTGTGAGTTCTTTTTATCATCTCTAATTTGGTTCAATAGTTAGTATTATGTAATGTTGTCTTTATTTCTTTTTTCTTGAATGAAAATGGGAAATTAGTTAGTGATTGAATATTATGAAACTCCCATTTGTATTGATACAAAAATGTTCATGATTTGTTCAATTAAATTTGTCAATCAATTACTATCTGATTGGAATTCAGCTAAATGTTTTAGCAAGTGATATATATCAGATTCATGTGTGAAGAAAAAGAAAAAAAGCAAAATTGATACTGATATTATTGAATATGTGCGATGGGACTTTTGTATTGAAATAATTTGGAATTGACATTATTTCCTCTTGAAAGTATGGAATATTACGGAAGAAATTATTTACTTTGTATTTTTAATTCATATTTACTTTACAAAATAGATGTTTTATCTATTTTATTGAAACAATTTTCCAGTGAAAGTTGGAAAGAGAATTTATTTTTTATGGTTGTTGTGCAAATATTTTTGTAGAACTTGATGAAAAAGAAATGGTTGATAGAGGACAAATATGGTTCTGAAATTGCTTAAAGATATTTCTTACTTGCACTTTATGATTAACAAAAAAGGTATTTTGCATAATTTATGATTTGAAATCATCTACTCATTTTATTACATGTAACTTTTGTGTATTAAATTATTACAAAAACTTTAAAGGTAGATGCAATGATACAAGTTATCTTTTTATGTCATTTTAAGACATGATCTAAACATATGGTGCTAACCTTTGCTCTTTTATATTTTTTTTGGCAATGATAAAACAGTTGTTTTCAGTAGTCGAAGAATTTGGTTACTCTAAATAGATTCAATTTGATGCTCCAGTTGTTCAAACAAAAGTATTAAAGAGCATCCTGTGTTTTGGCTTTCTTTTGATTTTTATTTGCCACCAAATGTTTAAATTGGTGTTTGAAATGTATCAAGGATGATTTTGATGCCTGAGCTCTTATTAGAAGAATATTTGAAAAGATGATTGCTTAATATAGTTCATTTCTTTCTATGACCAAGGTATCCTTATTGAGCAAATTCATGCTGTTATTGCTTTTAGTAGTTAATACTTTCCACGGGGAAAGGAACTAAAAGTGTGAAGTTTTTACAATAACTTTGGTATTTGCTATATTTATGTTTTAGTAGTTATAACTTTTTTTTGTTTGGTATTGTCTCTTGCAGTTTTGGTATTTGTTGTTGCCTTAGTCTGATCTTGGATGTTTTTGTTTTGAATGTGAGACCTGATTGTTACTTTGCTTTTCAGTAGTTACAACTCTATGTCTTACTAATACAAAAATAAAAACTTGCGAAAGCAAGCATTAGATTCATCCTTCCGTGGTTACATGCAAATATGTGCTAATAAGTTTTATCGTTTCATGGTTTCTGGAAGTTATTGCAGTGCTGGATGTCTTCCTGCCTCCAACTTGGAGTCTTGGAGAAAGAGTTCTGGAAAGAAGTTGCTTGTGGAAAAATGGAAACAGTTCAATATGCATGTGATGTTGATGCAGTGCCTTCTCATCTCCTTCTGATAAGCTTGGTAGCAGTAAGTGAAATTTGAAGGTGTTAATTTTACTAGAATCTCCTTTTTTCTTTTCTTCACTTCCTTTAAAAACATATGTTTTCTTTATTTTTAGAAGTCTAGAATAGAAAATATTCTAACAAAATAGATAAGTTGAATGCTTTGACCTTACTATTTTGATTATTGTACTGAATACTACCGTTTTTTCTACTAATTTCAGAAACTTTTTCGGTTGCCAAAATCTGCATGGCGGCTCTTGGAATCATCTATTCCAATAAGTTTTTTTGGTCTTTTGTTTTGGTTTTGCTTTCTTTGTATTGGATAACACCAACATTTTTTATACTATTATAACATGACTTACACGTGGTTTTATTTTAGGGAGTAACTGAACCCTTGTACATTGAAATGATGTTTAGTATGTTTGCTTGGAAAGTTAATGATCATTATTTATACAGGTTAATATTACTTTGGTTGATAATTCTTTATATTATTACTAACAAGAATTTCCTTTTCAGATGTTTATTTAACGGTATCAATATATTATCCTGTTATTGCAGAATTAATTATCATCACTGTGGGGTATCAAAATGATATTCTAGGTCATGCAGCATTGGACTTTGAAAGGGTGGTGAGAGAACATGTGTATATACTAATGATATTTTGCCAAGTGATGGAGAAAATGGAGCCTTTGATGTTTTTTTGGGGGAAAACAATTCTATTTTCGTCAAATAGTGTGTTGGAACATGAAGTCCCCATTTACAAGGCTGTTCAAAAGCTAGGGGAGTTTGTGATTACCTTCGCTAAGGCAGACCATGTTGGATTCAGTCATGATTAAATTTGTTCATTCCCACAGACTTTATTTTCAAAAATATTATATCCCGCTACCTTTCCCACCCAGTTAGTTAATACATTAAAAATTAATGTTGCATATCTTAATTTAAATTATAGGTTTTAACTACGGAGAAGCTATGAACTTTTGCAATTAGTGATTGGTTTCCTTTAAAAGCTATTGTTAGCCGGATATATGCACTGTTTAATAGGATTCCTTTGCTTCACCATGAAGAACTTCTATGCAAAGAAGCAATGCTTCTGTATTCATCCATGGAGCTTAAAGCTTCACTACTAGCATCATATTATGCTTTCTTTTGTTAATTTGATTCATTTCCAACATTGTGCCCGTTGGTTACTAATGAAATCAAGAGAATGTATAAGTGTCTCTTCTCATTTTTATGACGTTACTATTATGTAGTTTTTGTTGACTGATATAAAGATAATTTTTTTGGCAACAAGAATTCTTTGCCTACTGCACTATGAGGAAGTTCCAGCAAATATAGATGATTTATATGTGAACTGCTTTGGTAAGAATAATATCTTGAGATGGAGATTAATTCGTTATATTTTTATGTGTTTGATTAAAAAAAAGAAACAGGTTGAAGGCAATCTTTTCTCATTCGGGTTGTCTTTTGTAAAAGAACGTAAAATTGAGGACCATAACATCAAGAATCCAGGGGATAGTCAGAAATATAATTTGACAGAGAATCAAACCGTATCTCAAAAAAGGCATTGAATCAAGGATTTCCAATGCAACTGATAAAGGTAAAACTAACACCTATCACAGATAAGGATCACATGTCAACTAACTTCAAGAATTAATTTCTAACGCTCCCAAAACCCGCAACTCGCATTATCTATGACTCGCATATTGTCTATCATAACCCATTGGTGCTTCCATATACATAATTTACTAGTATTAAGCCGGCCAAACTTAATACCAGGAATTATGCAATGCAAGACTAATGGCATTAATCAATAAACCGTCATGTGTATAAAACTCTAATTCTCATTATCTGAACGAGACCTATTACATGACAGACGCTCAGAGTATGCAATTGAAGCATAATCAGTCCATTCCTCAGGCTTTACAAGAA
>NC_029780.3:18871821-18940177 GCF_000817695.3 Arachis duranensis | reverse complement strand
GCTTCCGGCTGCGCCACTCTGATAGCAAGAAGTATTACGACTACTTTACATACTAAATATTAAAATAGGAGCCTGTGACTCAACACCGTATCGCTGATTTCTTTGAAAACTAGAAATAAATACTTTATCTTAAAAACAAACAAGCAGGCATAGATTCATATACAAGACTTCTTACATAATATCTTATAATATAATATATATAAATCATACAACTCCTATCCCTCTTGCAAAAATTGTAATAACAAAGACGAGGGAAGAAAATAAACTAATTAATACAACATATAAAACTAAACGGAGTTTAACTCTTCTTAATGCTTCTTCATCCGGTTCCTGAAAAGGTAAAGCTGTAAGGGGTTGAGAACCTAACCACACCGTCTCACCACGGAGTTTCAAAGTTGTCATAAGAAGATATTTAATAAGAAAACTATTTTCAAGCTCAGTGATTATCATTGCCTTATGAATCTTTTAAAAACCAATAGGTAAGCGTTCAAAACATTTTCAAAGAAACAATGTTTAATCTTTCAGAAATCTGAAACCTTTCATTTCTTAAAAGAAAATCTCAATCAGAAGCCAACCACGCAATCAACAACACAATCATTAATTCAGCACCAAAGTTCATTCTCAAATGTAGCACGCCAGGAAAAACACAGGCAAGATAGACAAGGAAAGCACACGTAGGTAGCAGTTACAGCAAATAGATCAAGTAGCAGTTAAGAACAGTTTAGCAATTAGGCAAATCCAAACAAGTTCAAACCCAAACAAAGCATATAAGTGCATATGATGCATGCCTGTCCTATGGCTGATGAGGCTCATCTGTTGGTTATCCAGCCAACCCGACAAGTCTGAATTGTCCTTAGACTGTGCCCCGATGTGCATCCCCAAGAGTCTATGCATAGCTTTTTCTCAAATAATCAATATTACTTAATGGGGTTAACATTTCCGGGAATTTATATAGTGCCCGGTCACACTTACGTCGTAGGGTCAACAGAGTATCGAGTTTTCAACCTGATAAACGTGGTGGCAAGCCACAACACTTAATCCAGGGAACCTCGTATCTCAGATATTTCAAATTCATAAGCCAAATGAATAATTCAAAGATCTTATCTCAACATTCTCAATCCATATCTCAACATCATCATCATTCATCAATCCAAATCTCATTTCCAAATTCGTTCAAAAACCATATTTCAAAGAAAATCCTCATCATCCTTCTTTCCATTCCGTTCACTAACAATTCCCAATCCAACACATAAATCTTTCTTTGATAAATGAGGTAATCTTAAATCATTTAATACTTAAAATTAAACCTTTTAAAATAACTACTACAAATGAAACTTCGAATTTTATAAAATTTCGGCAGCATCTCCTCTAAAACTCAGATGCTGCCACCCTTTTTGGGTCCCATCCAAACATTTCTCAAACCCTTTCTCAACCATTTCCAAATCTCAATCATTTTCCAAAATTCAACTAGTTTCAATATCAAATTATTTTTCAAGCGAATCAATGCCAATAATAAATTTCTTTTTAAAATCAAACCAACTCAAGTACTAAATCATTTATAAAGTCAGACTAACTCAAAATTAAATCGTTTCCAAAACTCATTCATTTTCATATTTCAAATTATTTCCAAAACCGATTCATTTACATTATCAAAAATAGCTTCAAAACCAAGAAATCCACTTTTCATAATAATCAACTAAATAACCTTTCAAACTAATTTCTTTTCAGCAATCACAAATTACTCAAGCAATCAAGCAATCAGTCATTCAGTTCAGCAAACAACCACATTTAGAAGACAATCATAATCACAGACATATGTTCTCTCACATTAATATCTAGTTATCACAACTTTGTAATATAAATTAGATTTTAAGAAAAACTCCTACCTCAATTATTCGCAATCCGCATAATTAAATGCGTTGAATCCCTTTTTTCCCCGGCTCATCACAGCGGCAACCACAACCGCAGTTCTAAACCACTTTTGCAACAACCATAGTTACTCTAATCGCAATAAGAAATAACCGAAACTCAATAAAATAGCAAATAACATTGCAAAATCCTCAATAAACTATAACAAATCGCTAACAGCGAGAATTCCAAGACAAGAAAAACTAACTGAATCAAGAGAGAAATAAAAGTTGGAGCTGTTACAAATTCGATGGCCAACACCGGCAAGAACGGGACCTGACAGAAATAATGGAAAGTGAAGGTGATGCAGAATAGCTATGGTGGTTAATCCAATCAGCACCGAGAGCGGCGTCAGTAATTCCAGCAACAGTGACCATGGTTACAGCAAAATAGAGAATTTAAACTCAATGGAATCGAAAACAGAAATGAATTCAATGGAATTGGAAACAAAGACCGCTTATGATAAAAGAACGAAACAGCAGCAATAGGAGAGGCAGCCCCCTTCTCTCCAGTCCGTGATTCCGGCGACCAGAGGCACGGCGATTGTTCCCCAATGACAATCGACGGCGGCGGCTGAAGCTTCTTCGACAGTGACTAAAACCAACACGCAGAGACAATAAGGTTTTTGGAATCTTAAACGAAGGTAAACCAAACTCAAAATCCCTTACCGATGGTGAATCTCAGTGGCGGCAGCGGAGCTTCTCGACGGCAGAGGCGCGGCGGTGGCCGAGCACGGGTCTCCCCTTTCTCTCCTCTGCTCCCGAGCTCTCTCTCTCTCTTTCAGCCTTCACAAACCGCGACGGCACGGGCTGGAGGAGACAGCGTGAACGGCAGCAACGGGACTGGAAGCTTCTACGACGCAATGGCGGCGAGCCCAGTCACGGCGTCATCCCTTCCTTTTCTCCCCGTCGCTCCCCTTCTCCTCCTCTTGTGCGTGACGACGACATGGCTGCGTTGGCAAGGACGACACTGAGCGCGGCGCGGTATCGAGCGGGACACGATCCTGAGCAGCGCAGCGGCGGCTCCTCTCCGGCGCTCTTTTCCTCCCTGATTTTCCCCTTCCCCGTTTCCCTTTTTCTTGCCTTCATTTCTTTCTTTCTTTCTGTCTTTCTCTTCTTTTTTGATTTCTGAAGGATGGAACTAAGTTTGGGTTAGGAAGTGGGGGTGGTTAGGTTAGATGAGTGGCGGTGGTTAGGTTAGATTAGGAGGGGGTTATAGTTTAATTTGATTAAAATTAGGGTTTTATTTGGAAATTTAGAGTTAAGATAAAATTCATATAAGTAATATAATAATTTTATAAAATTAAGAGTAATCGTATAATTGAAAACCTGTTTTAATCCAACACTAATATTTATTAAAAATACTATTTAATTATCAATTTACAAATTATTCTCAAATTAATAATTCTAATTCGATAACTATAGATAATATAATTAATTTTTTTATTCATAAATTAAAGTATTAATTTCTAGAATCACAATTATTTAAATCAAATCATATAAATTCTTATTTTATGATTCCTAAACTTTATAATTTAAATATGCAAATTACCAAACAATTATAAAATTAGATAAAATTTCTAATTTAATTATCAAAAATTGATTTAATTAGCTTTAATAAAATAATTTCTGACATTAAAATCTTTAATAAATAAATAAATTGAAATTAGTTCACAATAAGATTTTCCGAAAATTCTAAGTCTTACACCCTACCCAACTTATAAAAATTTTCGTCCTCGAAAATTGGCGTATCACAGGAAACATTACATGGTTTAACACTTTGTGTAAAAAGCAAAGAACTTTAGCATTCATATTTATTTAGTTTCAAATACTTTGATTACCACATAGCATAAAGATATAAGGGTAGGAGTGCAATTGCAAGACAGAAATTACAAGGCAAGCTTGATGCAAATGACGATATAGTTCAAACATGTAGTGGTAAGGCAAGGTGGTGATAGGTCGTAAAATATGCTGGGGTCAAAACGACGTGCTTAACATTTGCACACTGATCTCGCACTAACTCAGATATTCAACTATTCAAATTTCAACATAACTTATCTCTACCATTCTCAATCGTACTTCATCGATCAATTCATCCGAGGGTTCTCAACCTCATCAAATACTTTGCAAATCTTAGTAGTCACAAACTTAACATCAATAAAACTCTTTCTCATGAAACAAGATTCTACAACTCTTTGCTACATCGTATGTTTACAAATTTTACCTTTTGTGTTCATCAAACGTGTTCTAAAGGACTAATGTGTCATTTACCAAGCCTAACAGTCGCACAAGATATCAAAACTAATCTCGAATATACTCAGAAGGATAGTAGATCATAGAAAAGAAAGAACAGAGACAAGGACCGTGTTCACGAAAATTTGAAAGAATTGTGGAAATCACAAGTAGACAAGGATGAACAAGCAATAAAGAGTGCTGAAAAGAGAATCAACTGATAACTTTAAGGATATCTCTTGAATAGAAGGAATTTGATATGACCAATAAGATGAAAAACAATACAGTATGTTGAAACGAGTTCAAGCTGAGTCAAGTAAATATGAGGTTTATAAAAGAAGAATATCCAAAACTAAATGCAAAGCTCTCATAACTCGAATTTGATTTAAAAATATTCTCGAATATACTGTTCTTGAAGAATGGAAATCTTAAGGGAAGATCATTTCACGTTTTACAAAAAAATAACAAACATCTTTCAACAGAATAATAAAAGCATGAATGTAACATGATTTCAATATAAATTTGAGTCGAAACAGACTACATAAAATTTGAAAAAAGAAAGATTAATTTGGCTAAAAAAAATTCTATTTTTCTCGTTCTTATGTTTGGCATGCATGAAAATTACGATCTTGTTGGAAGGAAACTTGAAATAAAGTTTTGCTTATAAAAGGAAAAGAAAATGCATTACAATGAAACAGATTTAAATCACATACAAAAATTTTCAAAGTAAGGGAGTGTAAGCTAAGTTAAAAGCGATTTTATTAAAACTTCAAGAGATGGTTGTGTCGCTCCAAAACAAATTCAAGTTACAGCAAAAAGAGGCATTGCCCAAATAAAGGAATGTAGAGTAAAAAATAACCTTACATAAAAATAAATCAAACCTTACTTAAAAAGGCTAAAACAATCCAAGAATATACTAGAAATCACACTTTATAAGGATATTCAATAATATTAAAATGCATTAAGTACGTTCAAAGAGATACAAATCGCAGGAAGAGAAGAATAAGTGACAGGGATAAGATTCATATGAATTCGGAAGGAGGTGTAGGATTACAACTAAGCAACAAGGTATAAACATGAAAAACATCTCAGAAAGAGCCATTTCGCATCTTAACATGAAATATTGAATCTATGAACTCCAAAAAAAAAAACAAGAAAAGAATAATGGAAAATTGGATCAAAACAAACTAAAACCAAATTAGAGAAGCGCAACGCTTACAAAAATATGAAGGAATGGTTCTAGTCACCAACAAATTAGGATGGTTAAAAGTCGTGAAGTATGTCAGAAGAAAGAATTGAAATACAAATAGGAAAGAATTTTGATTTCAAAGAACTTCAATAGAAACCATAGAATAGAATAGGGTAATTGTTTACAAAATTCAAGAAAGTCAATTAAAAACGTAAATATTGCATCTTGTTTAAAACAAATTCAAGTCAAGTTAGATTATGCAAGATTTACGAAATAAAAATTAGTTAGGCTAAGGATAAAACATTTTACTGAAAATCTTGGTAGAAAATCAAATTGTAGTCCTAAGAAGAAACTTGAATTTAAGAACTTCGGTAGGAACGATCAAGAGGAAGAACGGTGCATTTATTTAAACTGGATTTGAGCTAAGTCGAAAATAATACTAGAAGTCATTGGTAGCATTAACAAAGAATGGATAATCTCAAAAGGAAACAAATTCACTTTCTCAAAAGAAACATAAAATGTTTAAAAAAGATTTTGCATTAAAACAACTCAAATTAAAATAAAATATGCAAATTTTATAAAATAAACTTAATTAAGCTATGAGTAAAAATATTCTTTCAGGAATCTTGATAAATATTCAAGTAAGAGAAGAATCAAACCAGAATTACTTTGAAGACCCAAAACAAAAATTACAAGAGGGCTTTATAAGATAGGATGTATTACGGCAAAACAGGTTCATATTTCATCGATAAATTACATCGTTTAAGTAGAAGAATGCAGAACCTAAAGCTGTGATGTCAAGAATCTATGGAATAAGTAGGCGCATGTTAAGAGAAGAATACGCATATGGTGCAAAGCATAGAGGCAAGATATCAAATCATAACTTAACGAGAGAATCTAAATCAGAAAATTTTGCTAGGAACAACAAGAAGAAAGATAATATATTGATCGAAACAAATTCCAATTAAATTAGAGTACAAAGTTCTTATAAAAGAACGTAAAATTGAGGACCATAACATCAAGAATCCAGGGGATAGTCAGAAATATAATTTGACAGAGAATCAAACTGTATCTCAAGAAAGGCATTGAATCAAGGATTTCCAATACAACTGATAAAGGTAAAACTAACACCTATCACAGATAAGGATCACATGTCAACTAACTTCAAGAATTAATTTCTAACGCTCCCAAAACCCGCAACTCGCATTATCTATGACTCGCATATTGTCTATCATAACCCATTGGTGCTTCCGTATACATAATTTACTAGTATTAAGCCGGCCAAACTTAATACCAGGAATTATACAATGCAAGACTAATGGCATTAATCAATAAATCATCATGTGTATAAAACTCTAATTCTCATTATCTGAATGAGACCTATTACATGACAGACGCTCAGAGTATGCAATTAAAGCATAATCAGTCCATTCCTCAGGCTCTACAGGAAGAACTGCTCTGATACTATAATGTAACACCCTCACTACCAGAATGTCACACTTTTGGCTGCGCCACTCTGATAGCAAGAAGTATTACGACTATTTTACATACTAAATATTAAAATAGGAGCCTGTGACTCAACACCGTATCGCTGATTTCTTTGAAAACCGGAAATAAATACTTTATCTTAAAAAAAACAAGCAGGCATAGATCATATACAAGACTTCTTACATAATATCTTATAATATAATATATATAAATCATACAACTCCTATCCCTCTTGCAAAAATTGTAATAACAAAGACGAGGGAAGAAAATAAACTAATTAATACAACATATAAAACTAAACGGAGTTTAACTCTTCTTAATGCTTCTTCATCCGGTTCTTGAAAAGGTAAATCTGTAGGGGTGAGAACCTAACCACACGGTCTCACCACGGAGTTTCAAAGTTGTCATAAGAAGATATTTAATAAGAAAACTGTTTTCAAGCTCAGTGATTATCATTGCCTTATGAATCTTTTAAAAACCAATAGGTAAGCGTTCAAAACCTTTTCAAAGAAACAATGTTTAATCTTTCAGAAATCTGAAACCTTTCATTTCTTAAAAGAAAATCTCAATCAGAAGCCAACCACGCAATCAACAACACAATCATTAATTCAGCACCAAAGTTCATTCTCAAATGTAGCACGCAAGGACAAAGACAGGCAAGACAGACAAGGAAAGCACAAGTAGGTAGCAGTTACAGCAAATAGATCAAGTAGCAGTTAAGAACAGTTTAGCAATTAGGCAAACCCAAACAAGTTCAAATCCAAACAAAGCATATAAGTGCATATGATGCATGCCTGTCCTATGGCTGATGAAGCTCATCTGTCAGTTATCCAGCTAACCCGACAAGTCTGAATTTTCCTTAGACTGTCCCCCCAACGTGCATCCCCAAGAGTCTATGCATAGCTTTTTCTCAAATAATCAATATTACTCAATGGGGGTAACATTTTCGGGAATTTATATAGTGCCCGGTCACACTTACGTCGTAGGGTCAACAGAGTATCGAGTTTTCAACCTGGTAAACGTGGTGGCAAGCCACGACACTTAATCCAGGGAACCTCGTATCTCAGATATTTCAAATTCATAAGCCAAATGAATAATTCAAAGATCTTATCTCAACATTCTCAATCCATATCTCAACATCATCATCATTCATAAATCCAAATCTCATTTCCAAATTCGTTCAAAAACCATATTTCAAAGAAAATCCTCATCATCCTTCTTTCCATTCCGTTCACTAACAATTCCCAATCCAACACATAAATCTTTCTTTGATAAATGAGGTAATCTTAAATCATTTAATACTTAAAATTAAACCTTTTAAAATAACTACTTCAAATGAAACTTCGAATTTTATAAAATTTCGGCAGCATCTCCTCTAAAACTCAGATGCTGCCACCCTTTTTGGGTCCAATCCAAACATTTCTCAAACCCTTTCTCAACCATTTCCAAATCTCAATCATTTTCCAAAATTCAACTAGTTTCAATATCAAATTATTTTTCAAGCGAATCAATGCCAATAATAAATCTCTTTTTAAAATCAAACCAGCTCAAGTACTAAATCATTTATAAAGTCGGACTAACTCAAAATTAAACCGTTTCCAAAACTCATTCATTTTCATATTTCAAATTATTTCCAAAATCGATTCATTTACATTATCAAAAATAGCTTCAAAACCAAGAAAGCCACTTTTCATAATAATCAACTAAATAACCTTTCAAACTAATTTCTTTTCAGCAATCACAACCTACTCAAGCAATCAAGCAATCAGTCATTCAGTTCAGCAAACAACCACATTTAGAAGATAATCGTAATCATAGACATATGTTCTCTCACATTAATATCTAGTTATCACAACTCTGTAATATAAATTAGATTTTAAGAAAAACCCCTACCTCAATTATTCGCAATCTGCATAATTAAATTCGTTGAATCCCTTTTTTCCTCAACTCATCACAGTGGCAACCACAACCGCAGTTCTAAACCACTTTTGCAACAACCATAGTTACTCTAATCGCAAACTCAATCAAATAGCAAATAACATTGCAAAATCCTCAATAAACTATAACGAATCGCTAACAGTGAGAATTTCAAGACAAGAAAAACTCACTGAATCAAGAGGGAAATAAAAGTTGGAGCTGTTACAAATTCGATGGCCAACACCGGCAAGAACGGGACCTGACAGAAATAATGGAAAGTGAAGGTGATGCAGAATATCTATGGTGGTTAATCCAATCAGCACCAAGAGCGGTGTCAGTAATTCCAGCAACAGTGACCATGGTTACAGCAAAATAGAGAATTTAAACTCAATGGAATCGAAAACAGAAATAAATTCAATGGAATTGGAAACAAAGACTGCTTACGATAAAAGAACGAAACAGTAGCAATAGGAGAGGCAGCCCCCTTCTCTCCAGTCCGTGATTCCGGCGACCAGAGGCACGGCGGTTGTTCCCCAGTGACAATCGACGGCGGCGGTTGAAGCTTCTTCGACAGTGACTAAAACCAACACGCAGAGACAATAAGGTTTTTGGAATCTTAAACGAAGGTAAACCAAACTCAAAAACCCTTACCGATGGTGAATCTCAATGGCGGCAGCGGAGCTTCTCGACGGCAGAGGCGCGGCGGTGGCCGAGCACGGGTCTCCCCTTTCTCTCCTCTGCTCCCGAGCTCTCTCTCTCTCTTTCAGCCTTCACAAACCGCGACGGCACGGGCTGGAGGAGACAGCGTGAACGGCAGCAACGGGACTGGAAGCTTCTACGACGCAATGGCGGCGAGCCCAGTCGGCGCGGGCTGGAGGTGACAGCGCGAACGGCAGCAATGGGACTGGAAGCTTCTACGACGCAACGGCGGCGAGCCCAGTCACGGCGTCATCCCTTCCTTTTCTCCCCCATCGCTCCCCTTCTCCTCCTCTTGTGCGTGACGACGACACGGCTGCGTTGGCAAGGACGACACTGAGCGCGGCGCGGTAGCGAGCGGGACACGATCCTGAAGAGCGCAGCGGCGGCTCCTCTCCGGCGCTCTTTTCCTCCCTGATTTTCCCCTTCCCCGTTTCCCTTTTTCTTGCCTTCGTTTCTTTCTTTCTTTCTGTTTTTCTCTTCTTCTTTTTTTCTGAAGGATGGAACTAAGTTTGGGTTAGGAAGTGGGGGTGGTTAGGTTAGATGAGTGGCGGTGGTTAGGTTAGATTAGGAGGGAGTTATAGTTTAATTTGATTAAAATTAGGATTTTATTTGGGAATTTAGAGTTAAGATAAAATTCATATAAGTAATATAATAATTTTATAAAATTAAGAGTAATCGTATAATTGAAAACCTGTTTTAATCCAACACTAATATTTATTAAAAATACTATTTAATTATCAATTTACAAATTATTCTCAAATAAATAATTC
This sequence comes from Arachis duranensis, assembly GCF_000817695.3. Classification (NCBI taxonomy): domain Eukaryota; kingdom Viridiplantae; phylum Streptophyta; class Magnoliopsida; order Fabales; family Fabaceae; genus Arachis; species Arachis duranensis. The sequence continues at coordinate 18,929,975 of NC_029780.3, read as the reverse complement.
TAATTCGATAACTATAGATAATATAATTAATTTTCTTTATTCATAAAAATTAAAGTATTAATTTCTAGAATCACAATTATTTAAATCAAATCATATAAATTCTTATTATTTTACGATTCCTAAACTTTATAATTTAAATATGCAAATTACCCAATAATTGTAAAATTAGATAAAATTTCTAATTTAATTATCAAAAATTGATTTAATTAGCTTTAATAAAATAATTTCTGAAATTAAAATCTTTAATAAATAAATAAATTGAAATTAGTTCACAATAAGATTTTTCGAAAATTTTGAGTCTTACATCTTTGTGGTTCCTTTGAAAGAAAATATTAGCTTACTAATTTTATCCATTAATAACAATTTAGTGCAATATGAGATAAGGTTATCAAAATTGAGTTATTCTCCAAGTTCATAATTTTCAATTTTACTTCAATTTCTTAGACTTGATTTCACCTCCAAAATAGAAATGTTTCAGCTGTGACAGTGTGGAAGCAAGCCAAGATTTATTTGTTGGTCAAATTATCTCATCACAATTCAAATATTTAATGCATTACGTGGATTAAAAGTATAAACAATCAACCATTTTTTGTAAACATGAAAATTGAACATTAAATTACTTTTATTTAAATTCCAAAGATGAATCTTATTTAACTATATATGTAAATTATAACCATTCTTCCATATCATGTATAGCTGAGTTATGATCATGCTTATTTAATTATATATGTAAATTATGACCATTCTTGCATATGTAAATTTGGAAGACAAATACATAGAATGTCAAATAAAATTTCATTTTGATTCGGTACATTCAAAATTTCATATCCGGAGGTTGTTATATAAAGGGATCTTGCATCTTAACTCTTCAAAAAAGAAATATCAATTTGTTTACCTGTTTTCTTTTTTTAATAAGTCATTCTTAGTTTGATTTTAATTGGCCTCTTAGATGTGTTGTAAAGTTCTTTTTTTCTTCTCTAATTATGCATTTAAATTTTCATTATCAACTATATACATACTTAAAAAGCACATTTTCGGATGAATAGACAACTATTTTTCTGAATCTTTTTACTTTTATTACCACATAATAGATGAATAATGCTTGATTTTTAATAAGAGAAAATATGTGGACTAGGAGTCAAGGTGTGGACAAATAGTTGTCACAATATAAGAGGAAGTAGAAGAGGATAGGTAAATGATAAACATGTCACGACATGTAAGAATGTTTTATATAGTTCTATTTTGTGGTAGAATTACGGCAGTGTTTTGCAATTGTAGCTTTTTCTTGTAATGTCAATGCCATAATTTATGATTTCAGGTTGTGGTTGCTTCAAATATGGTTCTGCAAGTCATATTGCCAAGGAGAGTAGTAGTAAGGATTCAATGAAACAACTTGCAAAAAAATTCTCTTAAAGGATAATAATATCCAACAAAATGCAGATAACACCAAGTCTGTACATATGATTGCATATTTCTATCTAATATTTTGGTTCTGTGATTTTGTTTACTCGAATAAGTGAGAAACTTCATGGTATGGATGTGATGATTTTTGATGGAGAAAAAAAAACTTTCAATATTAAATCTTTTTAATTGTTTGGTATTGTTTTTACTCATAAATTATGTTTTATTAGAATAGTTATTTTTGACTTTGCTCATGCATTTTTAATTAGGACCAATAAAAATAATTCACAAAATTTTTTAATACACACAATCTATGCTTAACCATATATGAGGGATCCAATAATTATAACTAAATGTCACTTAGATAATATTTGTTGTTAGTGTAATTATATTTAAACACAAACATAAAACCTTTTCATTTAAATTGAATCTATTTATATGAAAGGCAATAACAATCTTCTTATATATTGTACAATAAAATTTTTACAAGAGTAGTTTTTCAAATTAAAAGTAATAATTATTAGTATTAATAGCTATATTTCAACAAATTTTTACGATAGATCAATATTTGGTCCGCGCTACGCGCGGATTTTACACTAGTAAGATACAAAAGAAAATGCATGGTTCGTTCTTACTTTTCCGTGGAAGCTTTATATTTATAATAAAACTAAATGTATGGCAAGACAATGAATTTGTAGTTTTTACCTCGTTAAACTAATTTAAAATCGTAATTTGTTGAGTCACAAGATGAAATATAAATATGACCCATAAAATATAAAAATTTTAAAAAAATTAATAGCAAAAATTAATTTCATAGATAATAAAATAAATCTCAAATAAACTAAATTATCCATAGAATTATAACTAATATATATTATAACAAGTAAAAAATCACAATTCAACATAAATTCACAACTCACAAATTAAAACACAAAAGTTACATAATTATGTTCAATATCAATTACAACCATCAAGTTTAACAACAAAAGTTTCACAATCCAATTTGAAAAAAAAAATACCAACATAACAAAAAATAAAAAATTATACTCAATGCCACAACAATAATTTAACCATTCAGGTAAAAGAAATTCAACCAAAAAAAATTCAATTAAACATTTTAAGTAATTCAGAACAAAATAGAATAAAATAAATTTAAACCACTAAAATAACTAAAGCACTATTTAAGTCACAGCATCATATTCATATCAAAATCAATAAATCTTGTTACATAAAATTCCAAGTATAAGCAGATAAAAATGTAGAGTGCTCTCAGATCTCATGGCTTATAAAATTTTAGTGCTCATAGATAGCTACTAAGCTAATGGTGTGCACGAAAGTCTCCTAACAATATTCTAAAATTTTTAATTATAAACAGCTCTTGTCCCAAAACATTGTGTTAAACATCATTGAAGGCTAATCATATCTTAATAATAATAATAATAATAATAATAATAATAAGGGATAAGTACTTTTTTTGTCCCCAAGGTCTGGGGTCAATATCAATTTCGTCCCTAATCTTTTTTTGTTATTAAAATCATCCTCAACGTTACAAAATGTTATAAAATCGTCCTTTTCTATTTTTTGGACCAAATTACCCTTAACTATTAATAAAAAAATATTAAAAAAATAAAACGCCACCCCACCCACACCCAGCATCTCTTCGTCTCTCCCCTCACCCCAAACCCACCTCCAATTTCCCTTCCTCCTACTCTCTGACCATCCATCCCAAATCTCATCCCATCCCATCATCATCATCATCATCATCATCATCATCATCATCATCATCAATTCCCATCTTTCATCTTCTTCTTCTCATATTTTCTTTCTTCTTCATCTTCTTCTTCTTCTCATTCACAACAACAAAATAAATAAAAAATTCAGCAACAACATCAATCACAAAATAAATCAACAATTCAACATTAATAATCACAAAATTAGCAACAATCCATCATCAATCATATCAATCATGTATATGTTTTTCAAAAATTAAAAAAAGAAAAAAGAAAAATAGGAAGAACAAATAACAGAGAAAGAGAAGGAAGCCTTGGCCACTTCCATCACACCACTGCCTTGATATTTTCTTTTCTTTTCTCACTCTCTCTTTCCTCATCACCATCACCACTGCCACCATAGCCAAATCATCATCATGCAATTACTATAATCAGAAGCAATTACTATATTACTATAATAAGAAACAGTATCACCAATAATAAATTAACAATAATAATTGTGAAGGGTGAATCAATAATAGTGAAGCAACAACAAAATCAAAAATAGAAGTAGAAGTAGAAGCAGAAGACAGAAAGCAAAAGCAGAAAAGCAGAAGCAACAACAGGGCTCGATGGCGACGGGACCTCACTCCAGCGGCGGCGACGGGATAGGGCTCGGTTTCTTCCTTGGGAGACGCCGAACCCGCGGACTACCGCCACTGATGACGATGTGAGTAGTAGAGCCGCCGTCGGTGATTTCGCGGCGTGGAAGTGAGAAGGCAGGGAGAACTCGAGCAGCCAACAGTGGAGGAACGGGAGTTGGACGGCAGCGGAGTGGCTTGAGAAGGAATGCTAGGAGGCGAATGAGAGACGAAGAGATGCTGGGTGTGGGTGGGGTGGGGTTTTATTTTTTTAATATTATTTTTATTAATAGTTAAGGATAATTTGGTCCAGAAAAATAGAAAAGGACGATTTTATAACATTATGTAACATTGAGGATGATTTTAAGAACAAAGAAAGATTAGGGATGAAATTGATTTTGACCCCAAATCTTGGAAACGAAAAAAGTACTTATCCCTAATAATAATAATAATTGTTAATAGTGGAATCAAGAGGCTTTGAATCTTGTTCAATGTTCTTGCTTGCAATAAGTAGTAGAAATGTTTACTTTGAAGATTGATTAATTAGACTTTTCAATTGAAGTTTGATCAATAAGTAGTAGATTGAACATTGAAGACTGAAGAGGATAAAAAGGTCTTAACTTACCGAATGAACTAGCAGAAAAGAGTAGGAGAAGAGCAACGATCCGAATTCCAGAGTTAGAGAGGCAGAGTCAGAGAACTAGAGACAGAGAGACAAAGCCAAAAAGTCTCGCAAGTCGCAATCACAAAGTGACGCTCTCGCAGTCCAGCCACTACCAGTCCGATTCGACAACACCAGCGGCAAATCTCAGGGCAAGTCGGCGTCACTCCGAATTTGGGATTCCAATCGTGCAAAATTCAAATTTCAGAGAGATAGAAAGATAGAGAGTCAGAGATTGAGACTTGAGAGGGGTAAAATTTTAAAATTTTGGCCATGGAGAATTGGAGATAAACTGTAAAAGTGAGGGAGGTTAAGAGATTAAAAAATGTTAGTCTGCTAGGACTCATCTTTCATAGTCTTTTATTCAGATTGAGCCATTAGATTGAGTTAAGCTGCAATCAGGACTAAGAAAAGAATTTTTTTCAACATGAAACGTAACATCGCGACAGAAGCGACGATTTTGACGGCTCTACGTTTTTTAGCAGAAATTCCGTACGATAAAACTTGGTTTTGGATGATAAATAGAAATGTAATAGAAAAATGGAGTAAAAGCGTATAATTTGCGTTTTTACGAGTTAAGACATAATTTTAACTACTTTGTATATGGGAATGTTTAAACTCGAAACTGAACATGTATATAAATTATATTTAAGAGCTGATGATCACTATATATATACTAGTACATACACAATAAAAAAATAAAAAAATAAATAATTCCAATGTTAAGTTGCTTATTTTCAAAAGATTGTACTAACTATTTTCTTCTATTTATTTTCTTGAGTGATGTACTCATTAAGAAAGGTCTTTATTAAAAGTGAGATTCTCTGATTCATAAGTGTAGGTTCTATCCAATTAGCAAGTTGTGACCACAGAACACAATGACATATATAACTAATAACACATTATTAAAGTTGAACCAGTGTTGCAGATTTACTATTAGTAGTATGCATAGGAATTCTATCTTAATTCATTCTACTAATTATTTTTTATAATTTTTAAATGAACAAAAAAAAATATTTTTTAATTTTTCAAACATAAAAATTTAAAATATTAAACTTCTTTTTATTAAGTTTATAAGTTGAAAACGCTGATATATCTACCTATAGAAGATAAAAATTACTATTTATACGCATAAAAATTAATTTTTACAAGCAAAATTACCCAAATTCTAAATGATTACATAAAATTCTCAAACTACCCCCTTCTCTTCTCTCACGCACACACCCACCCTCACTCATTATCTGTAGCACCCTCCCTTTTTCACACACTCTCTCTCTTCCTTCTCCTCTATCTTCTTCAATCGTCCTTCTCTCTTTCTCTCCTCCCTCTTCACACTTTTTTCCTTCCTCTTCTTTCTCTATTGATGTCTCTTTCTTCTCTGTCGTTCTTCTCTCTCCTCTGTGTATTAATGGTGGTTCCTCCTTTTACCGACGCGAGCTCCATCTTCTCCTCCCCTCCTCCTCTTCTTCTTCTTTGGGAGGTTTTTGGCTTTAGGAAGTAGCAATTTTGAGTCCTCTATTTTCTGCAACCACAACTTCTTTAATATTGAGTCCTTCCTTTTTCAAATGTCATACCTTCGTCTTCTCCTTCTCTCGGTGTCGCTGCTCTCTTATCTTCCTACCGATGCGTTTTCGTCATCTCCTCCCAGCGTCGCCAAAATCGAATTAATATTCTGTGTTATTTGTAACGAAAATAGTGATCTTGAATATGAGAAATTGACAATTTTTGGTGAAGGTTCTAAGAAATTAGGGTTTTATTTTGAATCTATACATGTTCTATTCTTCAATTTGATCTAAGTTTGTTCTATTTTATGATTTTGAAGAGGATAGTGACTGAGTTATGTTGATGTTTAAGAGGTGAGAGAGGAAAAGTGAGAGAGAGAGAGAGAGAGAGAGAGAGAGTAGGAAGGGAGATGATGCTACGGCAGTGGTGGTTTAGGTGTTGTAGATAGTAAGGGTGGGTGCGTGCGTGAGAGAATAGAAAGGGGTAGTTTGGGGATTTTATGTAATTATTTAGGGTTAGAGTAATTTTTCTTGCGAAAATTAATTTTTATGGATACAAATAGTAATTTTTATCTTCTATGAGTAGATATGTCAATGTTTTCAACTTTTATAGATAAAAATGATGGTTTACTTTAAGAAAATAAGTACGCATGAGGATGATTAATGACTTCCAATTTTTTAGTAATATAATAATATAAACTAATAAATGCATTAATTATTTTCTTGACTACATCAAAGTGAATCCTAGCTGTTTAGCATTGTCTTAATGGCTTGGATAATGATTACTGAAAGAAATAGATTTTTTCGACAAAAGAGTATTTCGATTGTCAATAATTTTAACTACAAAAAAGTGTTTTGATTACAGAAATAGAAACAGGTAAGCTAAAATCAAAGAAAGATAGTGTAAAAAATGTCAAAGTCGAAAGAGAGTTATTATCTTTTCTTGAATATCAAGGCTTGTTACTCGATTTTCAAGTTGAGTGAAGAACATGAGTTAAAAATTCGATGAGCAAGTTGAAGAAAAAATAGGACTTGAAGACTAAAGAAGACGTAGGTGTCAAAACTTGGGAGTCAAAATTTTTCATAATCAAGGCAAAGTCATGACTTGAGAAAAAGGAGGAAGTAAGATCATGGACCAAATTCTCCATGACAAGTCTATCTTCATGGTCTATAAAATAGGAGAAACTAAAAAAAATTCTGAGATTTCAATAAAAAATACTAGATCATCATACCAAAATTCTGCCAAAATTTCAAATCTTTAGTTTTTAGAGAAGGAACATTAAAAGGTGGTTCTGTGTCTTTGTCGGCGAATTTCTGTTTCGACGGTTCAACGAATTTCTGTATCAAAGGTCTAGGAATAATAGTGGTAATCATAACAATCAACCTTGATCCATATGCAGGCCCAGATTCTTGGTGAGTTCTAGCATCACTAGGAAGAGGCATATAACAAGTCTGAAAAGGGCAAAGATAAAATGATCATGTAGTAGTCGAAAGGAACTTAATGTTGAAAATATATACAAAAGAAGTACCAGAGAAAAAGAGGTCAAAATCTGAGATGTTGTCAATGGTGGATTCCGAGAGAAGTCGGAATGCGGGTAGATAGACTAACAGTTTGAGTAGTTTGAATAGGCCGAAGAAATTCTATTTCAGCATGAATTGGCTGAATCCACTTCTCAATCAAAGAGATCATTGATATCAACAACTTGAGAGGAAGTCCTTTTCTGGGACTTCTTTGACTGCAATATATTAGAAAAAATAAAACATTGCAAGTAGAAGGTGAAAATAGTTGCGACCGACAGCATTAAGTATATACCTTTGAGGAGGTTGCAGGTCATACGTTTTGAGTCTTTCGTGGTCTAGCTCCCGTCAGAATAGCAATAGAACCACGCTTCTTTGAAGTAAGAGTTGCACCACTTGACTTTCCTCTTCTTTGACTTTCCCCTCGCTTGGTCTTTTTCTAAGGGGTTGCGTCCTCATTAGTGATGACACGTCATCTTAAGCGATTTTTTGGATTTTTTAATTCATTTTCTTAGGTTTGAATCAAATTTCTCATGTTTCTAATGAAATTTCATAAATAATCAAATATTTAGAGTTGTGATAGTGTTTTTGTATTTTCAAAAGTTTTTAAGAATCAAATCTTTCTCACAAGAAAAACACAAAGTACACCAAAAGCATGACCTAAAGAATCAAAACCGTGCTCTAAGAACACCCAAACCTCCAAATTGCATGCACGCTCGGCGTGCATATTCCCAACCCTGACCTCTCCACACTCAAATGGTCATAACTTAATCTATAGAGTTTGGGACTTGTGTTAGAAACCTAACATTCAAAGCATCAAAACGATATGCATATGTCTATAGTGGACATTTAGTTTGAGCCATGCACTACCATCATCTTTGGGACACGAAAAACAACCCCAGACAACTCAAAATGTACGCCCGGCAGCCATGCCACACGCCCAGTGGCCTCCCTCTTCACTCCTCACACGCCCAGCGGCCCTCCCCCCTTTGCCTTCATCTGTCGGGCGTCCTCCAAGACACACACCCAGCGTGTGTATTCCCTGAAAGTGAATTTTGGGCTTACGCCCAATGATCTCTAGAACAAGCCCAGTGTAAAGACAACTCTCAGGATACAACAATTAAGATCCAATCTCAATTATACAGATCATTAGAAACCTTAATCATATCTAAAACAGTCAAAATTTTAAAAGATTAGTTATTAATTCTTTCTAAAAGCATAAAAAATTTGGTTTTTAGAATTTGTTAGATTTAAATTATTGTTTTGATTTAAATTTGAAGTAAGTAGTTAGTCATCTTATCTTTATCTCTGAAAGATAAGATTAGAATAATTTTGAATTTGAATTCTAGAATTAGGATATAAATAAGTGAACCTTGTTCACAAGAGGGAACCAACCCGGAGAAGGAGGATCTTCAGATCCAAATCTCATTCTGTTTCTCAGCACAGTTTTCTTCTTATTTTTCTTTCATTCCATGGGTAACTAATTTTTTGTGAAAGGGTTAGGAGCTCTATTTATGTTTTCTATAGATTATTAATCTAAGTTTATTTTATTTTGAAGTCTTATATTGATCTATTTCATGATTGAGTTATTCTTTCTTCATTCGGATTAATATCATCGGAAGATATGCTAATCCCTTTTGAAATCTTTTATTATATTGAAAAATTTGATATTTGAATTAAATCTTGAAAACTCTTTCACATGACTCTTTGAATTCGACTAGGAATAGTGGTTCAATTAGTGTACGGTACATGCAAATTTTCAATCACTCTAATTTTGAATAATTTTCATATAATTTCATTTAGAACAACTTTTGAAAATTATATTTTCTTCTAAGGTTTAACTGGATAGGACTAACTTGAATAAGTGACATGTAATTTGACCTAAGTCCTACTTTTAAATTTATTAGAAACTAAATTAGTTTTTGGGCTTAAACTCTTTAATTACAACTAGTTGATTAAAGAGAAATTGAGGAACCAAGGAATTTAAAATCAGTTACTAAAGATTTGTCATGAAAGATCTTTGTGTACTTCAAAATAAGTAAACAAGGTTTGGTTTTTCCAAGAGCATAAATATCTCCCAAGCCCTTGACTCTCACTATCATGGTCTTCTCTCAATCAACATCCAAGTTCACTATCTCTCAAGCACTCAAGCACTTAAGATTCCAAGCAAGATACGAGTTTTGTCCTCATCAATCTAGGTTATTTTAATCTAATTAGGTATTTAATCTGATACTTTCTTACCAATCCTTTAATCCTCGTGGGAACGATATCCACTCATCGTGGTATTACTTGATTTGGTGCATTTTTCGATATCCGTGAGCTTTAATTTTCGCTCATCAAATTTTTGATGCCATTGCCCGAGATTAATTGAGCTTGATAAGATACATCCGCTTAAATCCTAACTTAGATCTTGTTTATTTTCTTTTCTTTTATTTCACGTTTAGTTTCTTTGCTTTCTTTTCTTTTCTTTTATTCTACGATCTTTCTCTTTGCTTTTATTTTTTTTATTCTTCTTTCTTTATTTCTCTTTTATTTTGCATGGTGCGTTTGAATTTATCTTGTTTGCATATACAAGGAATGATGGAGTTAGAGGTTATGAAAAAAATCTTAGTAAACAATAAACGTATAATTCAACAATTTTTTTTTCACAAAACAAATGGAACAAATGCAGTGTAAGAACTTAGGATACTCCTCTAATTACTCATCCTTTCCTAAATAGAGGAAGTATCCAATTTTTAGTTGAGAGAATTAAGGACAAAGATACTCCAACGTGCCAAACAAGCAAATACATGTTAATGTTGAATATCAAGTTCTTCAAGAGTCTTTATTATCTCTTGAACTTGATGTGGAAAGACTATCTCGATCCATTACCTAGTTGATTCAACAATTCCAAGATTTTATACAAGAAACAAGAACAAACTTCAAAAATCCAAAAATCTCCATAAAAAATTTAGAGATGCAAGTGGAGCATGTTATCAAACAACTAGCAAAAAAGAAAAATCCTATAAAAGAATGTAAGTCAATTCATATAAAGGGTCTATATTTCTGTAAATTAAGAAAAGTTGTAGAGAGTAATTTGACTAATCTATTGAGCTAAGAGATGTCTAATAAAAAGGCTCTAATCAATTTGCTACAATAATCCAAGGAAGAAGAAGAAAAGAAGTCAGGAGATACCTATCCAATGGAGAGGATACTCTCAAACAATACAAAAGGAATAAGTCCCACCATGTGCGTGTACAAAATCTCATTGGAAGAAGATTCTAAACTCATAGTGCAAACACAAAGAAGGCTTAATCCAACAAAGAAAGTTGTTTACAAAAAAATAATCAAGTTGTGGGAGAAAATCCAATCAGTGAGTATTTTTTCCTTTTCTTTTCCATTAAAGTCTTTTTTTAATTAATTGAAAGAAAAAGAAAAGTCTTTATTTTTTCTGTTCTAATTAAGCATTCCATATTTGTATTCTTCTTCTCTTTCTTGTTCTATTACATTCTTCTTTTATGTTTTTTTTTGTTCACATTGTATTTTAAAGTTGTTCAAAAAAATAATAAAATAAAATAAAATATTTTTGTTTTTTAATTTCAACTTACTAAAATATTTTCTTAAAACGTCATCACATGCATCCTCTTCAAAACGATTTTAAACTGTGTTTTTAAATTCTTGTATTATGTTCTTGATTTTTAAACTTCAAAAACAAAGGGAAAGGGGACATCTAGAAATTTTTTCAAAATGAAGATGTTACAGAGAAAATTGGATGCAAGGTTCACTTATTTATAATCTAAATTCTAAAATTTAAATTCAAAACTAAACTAATCTTATCCTTCAAAAAGAGATAAGATAAATACTTGTCTTCCGAAGAGAGTGATAAGCTACTGACTTATTGACTTCAAATTCAAATTCAAAACAATAATTCAAATCAAATATGAAATGACCAAATCTTTTATACTTCTGAAAAGAATTAATAACTAATATTCTAGATCTTCAAGTATTCTGAATGTGATTAAGGCTTTTGATGATATGGATAATTAAGTTTGGACCTTAATTATTGAGTCTTGAAAGTTGTATTTGTGTTTTATCCAGACTTGTATTAGAGAATGTGAGCAAAGAGCCCAAAAATCACACATGCAGAAGGACATATATACCAGATGCGGGCTTCATCCACCGGGCAAGCATCAAATCCGCTGGGCGTGGGGGGTCTTCTACCAGATGCAGGAATCATCCGTCAGGCGTGCTGCTGAAGCCTGGATAGGGTCCACTAGCGTGTGTAGCTTCAATTCCTTGGTCACACTTCTAGGGCCACGCTTTTATTTCCTTTGGGCCACGCTTTTGCTACCTTTGTGTTTTATTTGTTAAAAAGCTTTGATTCTTACTATTTTTGAGCCCAAAATTTCTAAAAACATAAAAATACTATCCCAACTCTAAATACTTAATTATTTATTAAATTCCTTTAGAAGACACAATAAATTTGATTTAAAACTTAAGAAAGTAAATAAAAAAGGACTCTAAAAATCGCTTAAGATGACGTGTCATCAACGATAACATTATTTTAAAAAATTTTAAAAAATATTTTCGTCGGCATTACCATCGGATAAATTTGTTGGTAATATAGCGTGAAAACGAACGATGTGGCACCAATGTTACTATCAGAAATTTCCGACAGTAATGTTCAACATAATCCATTTTCATGCTAACTATATTCCATCACATAATCCGACAGTAATTACTGTTGAACGAAGAAAATCCAACAGTAAAATATTTACCGACGAGGTTTATACCGTCCAATTATTTCCGATGGTAAATCTAATGGTAATTAACTTAGCATCAGATTTTTTTCTATTTTTTGATGGTAAATCCGATGGTACTCAGTATTTTTTTTTGTAGTGTTTGATGTGTTTTGATCCCATCAAGTTGGTAAGAGATAAAACAGGTTGGTTTTAGACCAACTCAAATACTTTTACCTACTTGACAAAAAGCGGGTATAAATGAATGTTTAAAAAGATATTTGACTGGAATGACAATGTAAATTGACTTTGACTTTGGCACTTGAGAATCCTAGAAAATATAAAGTGTTTGCTCTGACTTTGCCTAAACGACAGTGTTCTACAGCTAGCTATCGGTTCAAAAGAGATCTTGCTATTTCTAATTTTTGTCAGAGATTTTATCTTGCATTAGAGGATATTAACCATTACTTAGGACTTGCCAAAAAGTTCGTCAGATTTGGATTAGCTTAAATTTGGGGATGAGCACTGCTGATACAAGTTTGGAGTTGAGTCTTGGATTTGTGCTAACCTCAACAAAAGTAAGTTCCTCTTTGCAGAGGCTCTTTGGTGGATTTGGAGGAATATGAATAATGACATATTTCATCAAGAAGATCCATTTAGTAAAGAAAATATTGTTCATTTGACTAAACATGCTGTTTGAGATCTTTTCAATGTCAATACCACCAAAAATATATATTATTCCTTTTTTTGCTGTATAATTGGGAACCGCCTCCAATGAGTGTTTGCAAAGTAAATTGCGATTCAAGCGTACTTGAAAATGAGTAATTAACTGGTTTTGATTGTATTATTAGAGACAACGGAGAAAATTGGATAAAGAGATGCTCTGTCAGTATTCCTTTTTATAGTGTTCTCTATTTTGAACTTCATGCTATTTGAAAAGGGCTTGTGGCTTGAAATTGCGAGTGCAAAGAAGTCGTTTACGAAACGAATAATCTTGATGTGTCTCTTCTTGTTACGCGAGACATAACCAGCATGGTTTAGGAATAATTCTAATTTGCTTGACAAAATTAAAGAGATACTTCAGCATAATTGAACAATTACAGTAATGTTCATCCAGCACATGGCAAATAGAGTGGCTGATTTGTTGGCAAAGACTGCTACTAGAGATAAGTAGATGTATTTGGAGTGGCTGTTGTCTCCTAATAGTTTGGACATTGTTATTAGAGAGAAATGCTACTCTTTTTCTTAGTGTTTCTTTATTTTAATTTCCAGTCACCAAAACATTCTAAATTAAATTAAAAATCTTTGATATATTATTGGCCATATTTTTGTAAATTTAAAACAATAATGTAAAAAGGTAATAACATTTTATTATATTTAATTATTTATATTTAAAAAATATTAGAGTCAATAACAATTTTAATTAAAGAAAATTTTTAATATAAAAATCTAACATTATTTTATTATATTTTGGTTTATTTTTTTAAATTAGAGTCAATAACAATTTAATTTAAAGATATTTGATATTGAGGATATTTTAAAAATTTAAATAAAAATTTTAATTCAAAAAATGAGAATATTGTATTTATATTGTATTATATTTATATGCAACTTTTTAATATGTACTTAGTAAATTTAGTCATCATTTAATATTTTAATTTAATTTTTTTAAATTGACAAATTATTTAAAATATCCAAAGATAATAAACTTAACCAAATATAGATTAACACATTCCTTAGTATATTATCAATATTCCATAAATTTTGATTAAATAATTTATACTTGGTAATATATAGAAATGATATCTTTTGTAATATCCAAGATAATAAATAATTTTCCATCTACACATTAGCCTAATAAAAAAAAAGAAAAGAGTGCAGTACAAATGAACTAAAAATGGCTGTTTACTGTTTATCGTTGCTAAATGCTAACAATAGTAGTACCATAAGAAAGTAGTACAGGTATAGTTGAAATTTAATAGTACACGCCTTGTACTACAAAGTACAATTTATTCCCGTACATATAGAATGATCACCATTGGATCTTATTGCATCATTCTTTCACTCACAAATGAAATAGTTGAGGCACCCTTGTAGAGGAACCTGCTTATTGTTAGGGATCTGTTGACAATAAGGTCAACGATGAGGTAAAGTTACTTTACTTAAATTGGAGTAAGGATGGGATTGAGATTAAGAGTGTTAAGAGATAAAGACAAAGCTAGGGATGAGATAGAGCATGGATGGGGCTATCAACAGAAAAGAATAATGAAGAAAGAAGCTAAGAGGAGAAAAGAAAGAAATTTGTTGTGGCTTCGTTCATGCACTGCCTCTTCCCTGGCTTTGGCTCTTTTCTTCTCTATTTCTCTCCTCAGTCCTCTGGCTCCTTGTTCTAAGAGCTTTCCTATATTTTCCCTTTTAAAATAAAATAAATTATCATAGTTTCATATGAGATTTGTCTTAATTATATTTCTTATCCAACTAGGTGAATATTTTTCACCAATATATTTTATAAAAATGTTAAAAATTTAATAAATTTATAATTTTTTATTAGTAATTAATCAACAATATTTATAAAAAGGTAAATATTAAAAATTTCAAAATTTATTATTTTTAGTTATTATTTTGTTATCAATGTTTAAAAATATGAGATAAAGCATGTTGTTAAACTACTAAACTAAACAAATTAAATGGCTAAGTAACAATAAAAAATAATAAATTTTAATAATTTTCTAATATTTCTCAATTTAAAAATATAGACTAAAAATATTTTATTAGATTGTTAGACTAAAGATGTTAGTCTTATAATTAAAAATATTAGCAAAAAATAATAAATTTTTTTTATTATTGAACTTTTTTATTTTTATTTAAATTTTTTATGTAGATTACCAAAATCACCCTTCTCGTTTCTTTCTTCATTCTCATTCTAAACCAGTCATATATTTATATAAAAGTTAACATCAAATGACAGTTACGCCACAAACAGTTTTTATAGAACTTAATTATTAGTCAAAGCTAAGCCTTTTTTTCAAAACCAAATGTATATACTATGTGAAAAATGTTTTGTTCACTTGTACATTATCTACTACATACTAAATTACTAACTAACTAGGATGTAACTAATTCACTCATAAATTTATTTAGTATTCCGTATATTGTCATCTTCATACATTTTGTTTGGTAAAAGGTTCACAGAAAAAATTTAAAATGTCATTATCTTTCATCAACCATTCCAACCTACCATAACATTTTTTTTTCCTCCACCATTATTCGTAAAAAATCATAAATTCAAACCGAAATCCAATAACAATAACATTTACATCATTGATATAAATAAAACAAATCAACTTTTGTAGAGGCAGAGAAAAGAGAAGGGTGGCAAGGGGAGAGAGGGAGAGCGAGAGAGGCGAAGAGTGCTAGAAGCAAGTGGCAGCGATTGAGGATGTGCAAAAAGCAGAGGTCCAAAGAGATCGAGAGAGTTAGAGAGGGAAAGATTGAGAATGGAGACAGAAGGAGGAAAATCGCAGAGGTCTAGATCTGTGTGATGAGGAAGAAGGCAGAACAGAGACACATCGAATTTATACAGTTGTCTTTACCTGAAATTTCTAATTAAAATTTTTTTAGATAATTTAATATATTTAACTAAATTATTATCTAACAATTTTTAATTTTTTTTATTTTATATAAAGATATCTACGCGTAAATGTTCATCGACCTAGGTTCTTCGAGATCCAAATTTTGGTCAGCATTTGTGGTAGTGGTTGTGAATGCAGCTGTAACGTTTGTAGCAATAGTAATAACAGTTTGGGATAATGAACAAAGGTGGAGTGTGGCGTTAGTTGAAAAACTGTATCGGGTATTATTGGATTATTAAAAGTTTAATGATAACAGTTTTAGGAAAAAGAAAAAGAGTTGTCAATAAAACTTATCTGCGTCTCAAATTTTAGTATTGACAAGAATTTTGGCTAAATTTGTTCAAAAGACAGAAAAATATTTGTAGTGTTATCTTGTCTCTGCATCCAAATATAATTCTATCTCCATGTTTTTGGTTTTTTTTTTTTAATCTCAAAAAGAAATCCAAATGGAGGTTAATTAACTCATTCTATGACGTTCTTTGTTTAAACAAGTTGAATTTACAAGTTCAACACAAATAGATAACGGTGAAACAGCCTTTTACATTAGCATCTTGTGTTATACAAAGTTCCGAGAAAGAAATACCATAACAAAAGAATGTAATATAAGCAGGGAAGAGTTTCTGGTATGCTATTGTTTTTAATGGAATTTCAATTTTCCAAGTACGAACAAGTGGTAGGTTAGTTGTGCTTTGTTTTTAGCGCCCTACAAATTCATATGAAGAAAGTGAATTTTTTTAATTATTCGGTAAAATGTAATGTTTTCGTTCAATATTTTTTTTTACATATTTTTTTGTCTCAATTAAAAAATGTAAAATAAAAGATCACATCTTAATGATCTTATTAAATAATGGGGCCTGCTACACATACAAGTAAAAAGGTCGTACAAGTTTTACAAGATATCAGCCCAAACTTTATTAACACGCGCATTAACTCATTTTGAATGGAGCGTAACTACGCGCGCCCCACTCAAACGGTTTCTCTTCGTCTTCTTCTTCTTCTCTTCTTCTTTTTCTTCGTCTTCGTCTTCGTCTTCTTCCTCTTCCTCTTCCTCTTCCTCTTCCTCTTCCTCTTCGTTTTTTTTCAATTTTCATGGTTTCTGAAATTCTTCTTCTTCTTCTTGCTGCATGTTCTTCTTCCTCTTACTCTTCTTCTTCTCCTTTTCTTTCGTTTTTGCACGTTCTTCTTTCTCGTTTTCCTCTTCTTCTTCTTCTTCTTCATTTACGTCTTTTCTCTCTGTTTTCTCTTTTTTTTCGATTTTTCATGATAAAATCGTTTTTGAAGAAGAAGAAGCAGCAGAAGATGAGGAGAAGAAAGAGAAAGAGTTCTGAATTATGCATAAGATGTACTTCAACGAATTTTAGGTGTATTTTTTTAAATCCTGTGGGTGTATTTTCTGTAACCCTTTGGGTGTATTCCTATAATCGTTTGGGTGAATTCTTGTAACCGTTTGGGTGTATTTTCTGTAATCCTTTTGGTGCATTTCTGTAATCATTTGGGTGTATTTGAGTGATATCTGACTGATATCTATGGGTGTATCTTACTGATATCTATGGGTGTATTTTTCATTTCAGAAAAAATGGCAAGCATTACAGAAATACACCCAAACGATTACATAAAATACACCCAAGAGATTACAGAAATACACCCAAACGATTACATAAAATACACCCAAGAGATTACAAAAATACACCCAAACGGTTACAGAAATTCACCCAAACGATTATAGAAACACACCCAAAAGATTACAGAAAATACACCCAAAGGATTTAAGAAATACACCCAAAATTATGCATAATTCAGAACTCTTTCTCTTTCTCCTCCTCATCTTCTGCTACTTCTTTTTCTTCAAAAACGATTTCAGAGCTTGATGTCAAAAAACAATAGAAATCGAGAATAACGAAAAAAGAAAACAGAGAGAAAAGCACGTAAATGAAGAAGGAGAAAGAGAAGGCAAGAAACAAAAGAAAAGAAGAAGAAGAAGAGGAAGAGGAAGAAGAACGTGCAGCAAAAAGAAGAAGAAGGTGCAATGAAAACGTGCCGTAACAGTATGTGGAGGAACTAACGTCAACGACGAAGAACAAACCAGTGAGAAAGGAGGAGAAAAGAACGATCGAAAAAGAAGGAGAAGAAGAAGGGATGTAGCGCGTGTAAGGAACGTAGCACTTGCAGCGAATTTTGGAGATTAGAGTTTAATTGGCTTGTAATACTTACAAGCCCTAATCGCTTGCATGCAGAATTTTCCCTTTAAATAATTTAAAAAAAAATTGGAAAGATCGATTTCTTCCATCTCTAATGGGACATCCAATGGGGTTTAAAAGGTCAAAAATAGACAATTAATAGCATTTAAATATAAGTTGCTGATTGATCATACACTGGGTTGGCGGTGGTAGAAACAGTGAATGGGCCATATAGGAACGGGTCATGTTAATGTTTTAGGAAGAATTTCAAGTGTATAAGTATATTAGTGTTTGGGTATATTTAAAAACTTTCCAGTGTTTTATAATAAAACTTTTATTTGTTTGTTTTATTTCAACTTGGTTCTTTATTGTTCTATTCCTACACTCCTCATTCAACTAAGCCAATAATAGCGCGACGATAAACAAAAAAAAAATACCCAAGCCAATAATACTATGTACTTATAGTTTGAAAGATATTGTTCTGTATTAATTATATTAATTACATGAATTATTTTAAAAAAACGTTCATTGTGTTATATTTTTTATTAAACATATTTTCTTATATAACACAATTTTAACACATTGTAATCAACTCTTTTGTTTCATTCCAATTGGTATAATATGTACAAACACCAAAATAATTTTAAAAAATGAAATTAATTTTTTAATTCTAACATACAATAATCAAAATATAATTTTTATTTATCTATTATCTATTATATATTTTTAAATTATATTTTTATACTTAATAATAAAATTATCGTAGCATGTTCTTGAAAAATACTTTTTAATTTATTTTTTTAATTATTAAATTAAATCAATTGTAACAAATAAATTATACAACTAATTGATTTCATATATCACACTAATTGATTTAATTAATTCATAGTTACCAAATCATTTAACTATGAAACTGACATAGCTTCTTCTTGATTTCTCAATTTATTTTATTTGATTGATTAAATTAAATCACTTATAACTAATTTAATATTATATCAATTGTTTGAGTTGAGTTGGAATTAATGACATGGTATACATAATAATTTTTTTCAAATTATTTTAGCCTAACCGAGTGAATCTAATTATCTTAATATGTTAATAATATAAGCCATTAATAATTTATTCTAGGAAGATAATAATCATTTGTTACTTTATTTTATAAGATATTAATGTGTTATTTTTATTTAAATAAAAATTCTTTGTGTATTGATCACATGGCCCAAGATTAAAAAAAACAGAAATGATATATTAATTTAAATATATACCCATTCTCTATATGCACAAAAGATAATTGTTTCTTCTTTATCATTTCGCCAATGCTCTCTTGTGCTAAAGTAACGCCTAAATTAACCCAACTCATTATGTTTACAGCATACATAATAAGAAATCCTTAATAGAAAAGGAATCCCAACCTTGTGCGATCACTTCTACGTGCAACAAGACTCATCGTAGGAAAAGAATGCCCAAAAAACCTATTTCAGCTATCTGAAAAGAGACAGACAAAAAAAAGAAAAAAAAGGAGTATTGCATGAAAATATATAATCCTGCAGACTGCGAAAAACCAGGAAAGGAGAAAAAAATAAAGATGCATAGTAACAAAAGGAGTAACCAGGGATAAATATTAATATATTGCACAATTTTTAGTTAAAAAATTTTTGACTAATAAGGTGTCTAATAGTTTCAAATTAGTAACTTACTATTATCTTTAGGATGATTTTTTTATAGCATTAAAAATGTATTAAATTATTTATTCAATATTTTTTCTTATTGGATACAACATAATAATATGAAATTAGTGAATTTGACACGTCCAATACAACGGGAATTAAACAGAATTAATTAACCGGTAAAAAATTAATAAAAAATAGTTTTCTGTTATTATCATTTAAACTTCTATCATGTTATTATGTTATATTTTAGCATGTTACCTTAAATGTGGCTTAATAGTCAGAATGATCAGCAAAATCAGCTCTTATCCACACTTCAAAACCTGGTAACAAAAAGCATAAAAAAAAAGAAAAGAAGAAGTTAATAAGAGTGAGATGTTACACTCAACCAAGTATGAAACATGCCTTGTTGTGGAAATCAAATATTTCTTTCTTTCCTTTTAAATTGAGAACCAAGGTTTCCTTGAATGATACATGCATGTCCAAATATATGACAATATCTTATATTGATTCATATTAATATCTAGCAATATGTCAGATAAACACAAATGTTACTTTTAAGAAGAAAATAATCATAAATGATACTTGAACTCAGCACATTCACATAAACGCATTCACTCGATATTTTCAGAATCCAAAATTGTAGTTGATAAAATTACCGAAAGGCAAGCCACCAAAAAATGAGAAGAAAAGCAAAAGAAAAAAGAGTGAACAGAAGAATGTGTTGAGAATGCAACGGTTAGGAAAAAAATTTAAAGTGTTCTTCGGGTGTCAGAAAATTTATCTTATCATCACGTCTCTTGCTCATTGGACGAACTATGTATTCTAGATCTCTCAAGAGCCCAAGCAAGAGCATTATCTGCCGAGAAACTGCCGGAGATATCTCGTTCGTAGGAATGGAAAGTGCCGGGAGACACCGCAGAGGACGAGAGTTCTGGAATTTGTAGGAGGATATGGGGTTTAATCCTGTTAATGTTGGATGGTGGGATTTCTGAGTTGAGTGACGTGAGACACTAAAGAGAGATGACAGACGGTCACTCAATTACTTCTTCTGAGGTTTTCTTTTTTTTTTTATTGCGTGTGGGGGAGAGAGAAGGGAGGGACATTTGGTTTTTTTAGGTTTTGTTGGTGACTTTAAAAAAGGAAAAATACTAATAAAAAATAGTAAAAGATAGAAGATAATAATTAAAATTATTTGGATAATTTTTTTAAAAATAAATTACACTAAATAACGGTTATGACAAATTAATTATTCAAGAAGACAAATAATCACACAATTATTAAGGACTAAATTTTTGTTAATATTTATGATAGTTAAAAAAACTAAATATTGAAAAAATATATCATAATATCATTTTTTATTTCAGAGTTTTTTATATGAATAAATTTTATTTCTCCCGAAGTTTAAGTAACTTTCATAATTTTTTTTATAACCACAGAAGACAAAGAAATAAATAATTAAGTAATCAATGAAAATTTTAGCAATATAAAAAAGATTAACATACAAATTAGGAAAAATAACTAAAAAAAAATGAAGAATATATTTATTTTTTTACAAAAAAATTTTGTCCTTCCTCTTAAATATGATACATGTTAAAATAAAAATTAATTATTGTTAATAATTTTAATATTAAAAGTCCTTTTTAATAATTAAATCTTCCTAACAATCTTTTAAAGTGATTTTTCCCTTTTTTTATATTTGCCGGATGGATAACTTGTATAACATAAAAAAAGATAAACTATATCTAGATAATAATTGTATATATGTACTCTAGAATAAAATTTCTAATTAACCCACAACCCAAAAAAGAAAAGGATTAAATATATGAATTATTTTCATGTACAAAATAAAATTTCTAAAACTCTATCAAATTAAGATGTTATTTGAAAACTTAAAATATCTCTTTTTTTTTCAAAAATGATTTTGTAAATAAATTGAATTTTATGAGAACTAAAATTATAATTTGGTCTAAGAAAAATATATAATTTTAATAATGGTATAAGAATTAGGAATTAAAAAAAAAACAAACTGCATCACACAATGTAATAGAAGAACCATGATAGTGTCATATATAGAAATTCCCCCACAGTGAGTGATTTTCAATCAATTATATAATAGAATTATCATCATCATAATCATATCTGTTGTAATTGTAAGTTCAAAACAGAATAGTTTAGCTAATAAATTGTTGCCCACAGAAGAAAAAAATGAATATAGGAGGTTTCAACTTTTAAATCTCATATTTCAAGTTTTCAATTAACCCACTAATTTGTAAATCTTTTTAGGCATGTCAAATTAGTAAAACAGAGAAGAGGTTAGGAAAGTACTTTCCAGCAAGAGTAGCAATAGAAAAAATCATTTAGCACAAAATTAACAGATACACAATTGAAATACCATTTTAAATAGAAAAAAATCCAGCATTTATTGGAAAAAAGAAGAATAGTATAACTAAATGCAGAAATCAACACATAAATCCAATAGGATAGATTATAGAAACATGCATGCTATTCAGGAAAATCCATTAGGCATTGGCAAAGGCTGAAAGCAATTTATAGCATATAAACAACCACATATAACATCACCATATCACAATATCGATGAGGATAAATCACCCATGTGGTTACTATGACATTTATATGAAAAACAACCCAGATTAATTGCAAAGATTCATGGTTATCTCATTACTGATAATTCATGTAGCCATTGATGCAAAAGAAACATATAGTTCAGCAGAGAGCCAAGACCATACATCAACAAAGTCCTTACCACAGGTGAATGCTGATCAGTTAGTTTACTTCAAGTCGGCACATGCTAGAGTCCCTTTGTATTTCAGATAGTACCTGCTAAATTTCAGATTTTGAATCTAGGCTATATTTAGCATGAATTCTCATTTATTTCAACACAAGCCCTTTATGTAAATTATTTGCAGTCAATTCATGCAACTCTGGAGTATTTACATATCCTCGATGCTCAACAGTGTTTAAATGCAATACAATGCAGTTAAGACTGCAAAGAGAATGTGTCCAACCATTGCGTTTATCGGAGTTTAGGTAAGACTCAGACCAATCATCTATGAACTGAAAACAAGGAACAAGTCAAGTCAAAGTTTGCAAACAAATTACAAACAGACCAAAAATTGAAGTGATGGGATCAACCATACATCAGATATATAAACTTTTAGAGCTTGAAGCTTAAGACAATTGTGAGGCAAATCTATTAGAAAACTCCTCTGAAAACTATGAAAATTGACTTGCAACTGAATCAAATTACAAAAGTTGGGAAGCTCCAGTACTGGTGCACTAATCAAGCACTGCATGCAGAAGATCATTCGATATTAATTTCAACACATCACTAAAAGCATAAATTCATCATTTCATTAAGCAAATCACCTCTATTGTTGAAAGTTGCAGCCACAAAAATTTTATTTTGCAAAGTGCCCAGAGGACATTAGGAACCCAAGCAACATCCCTATGTGTAGGATAAATATCCAGACATGATTTCTTGATATTGGGATAATCATCAACAGATGGAGAGTTTACCTCAAGATGCTCAAGTGTCACATCTTCGGAATTTGAATATTGTTCCTGCAAAATACTAGTAAATTAAAAATCAGAGACAAAAAACTCCCCATCAGTATATGAAGTACAACTGTACAACATCAACTTATTATAGAAATAGAAAATTAACAAAGTACAAAATTCAAACACAAAATAAAACTAAATGAATTAGCAAGCCCGATAAGAAACAAAAATCATTCAGTTGAATTAGAATAAAACTGACAATGATTAGCCTTAATATAACTTAATTTTTTTTAAATAAAAGAATTCAAACTCCGAAGCAATTATTGTTGTAAAAAATAAAATTCAGAAGCTAGAAGCACAAAACAGAGGAGAAACTGGACCTGTGGAACCAAGTTGACACCGGCGATGCTGGAGCAGAGATGCGCGACGTAGAGACGAATGGCTACCGTGGAACAGACGGGAGTCATTCAGCGGCTGGAGGGAAGTCACAGAGACAGTTCGCCGGCGTTGATAGGAAGGACGAGACCTAAGGAGGGTGAAGGGAGGAAGATACCTGCGTCGTTGTGTGGGTTGCTAGGATTCCTGGGTTGGGAGGAAAGTATAATCTCGCAATACACAATGAGAAAATTGGGGGGGATTTAGTGCATCTAAACGGCTCTGTTTTGCAAGTTTCCTAAATTTGTAAGTACTAACTCCATTGATTACAATATTTATCATTTTAATTATTTACATAATAATTTTAAAAAGATTAAATTAGTTAACAATAAAGAATAAGATTATGTATAACAATTAAAAATATAATAATATCAATTCAAATTTTGAAACTACAACAAATTAAAAATATAAAGCATAAAAATTAAAACAAAAAACATATTTTTACTAATTAAAAATAAAATCTAGAAAATATGGAATGAAATTAATTACTGATTTTTTGTTTATTTTTAATATTGTTTTTAATTTTCATGTGTTATGTTTATTATCTATAAAATTAGTGATTAATTAATGGAAATTTTAGGCAATATAAATTTTATAACCATATAAATTATGAAAAATAAAAGAAAAAAATTATGAAACTATAAAACATTATCAATTTGTAACTTATTTTTTTTTGTAAAATTTGCTCCAACCACCAATTATTGTAATTTGTTTTTGAATATTAAAAAAACTGTATTTAATGGGTCAATTCATGTTTTCATCGTGGCTAACTCAAATTTTGCCCCTCACTTTTAATTCATTTAAGTATTGCCTAAAAAATGAACAAAGTATATACTGTGTGTTATAAATACAATTCACTCATTAATCAATTATTATATATAAAAAAACATATTTAGTATTTTATAAAATTTTTATCATATAACTATACATAAGTACAGTATATTATATATTTAATTATTTTAATAAAAAACAATTATCTAATTAAAAATATATAATATATTTATGTATAATAGGATAATAATTACAATATTTATCATTGTACATTACATAATAATTTAAAAAATTTTAAATTAGTTAACAATGAACACTAAGATTACTTAGTGAAATATTCGACAATTTTTATACTATGTATAACAATTAAAAATAGAATAATATCAATTCAAAATTTGGAACTAGAACAAATAAAAAATATAAAGCATAAAAAACAAAACGAAAACCATATTTTTACCAATGGAAAATAAACTCTAGAAAATATAGAATGAAATTAATTATTGACTTTTTGTTTGTTTTCAATTATCAATAAATTAGTGTTGTCATGAATATACGAAGACTTCAGAACAAGAAAGAAAGAAGGATTTTTCAGTTGTATAGAGAAACTTTTAATTATGTATATTTTTTTCTTACATTGGACATGCTTTCTCTAGTTCTTGAAAAAAAAAAGACTTAAATAAATTATTTATGTAAAGAAATCTAATATTAAGAAAGTAAATAAAAAAAAATTTGAAAATATTCATTAAAACCAACATCAATTTTTTTATTGAAAATTTAATACTTTGTTCTTTAAATTTCTTGAACTTGGTTTCAAATATAAGGTGAACAACAAAATAAAAAAATTAACATAATAAACATATAATTTAGTAGATAATTTCATGATACATAACAACACAGTCATTTTCATGAATCAAAAATGGATATATATGAAAATATATTTGACAAGGTTGCAAGCATTCCATTAATAATATTATATTATGCAAATCAATAACACAAAATTTATAATTTTTTAAGAAACATTAACAATAAAAAATAGACCTTATATAAAAATAAATTAATTAATTAAAGTTAAAATTAGAACCTTAAAAAAATGAAATAATACTGTCTTTAAGTTTCATGTGTTATTTTCACTATCTATAAAATTAGTGATTAATTAATTAAAATTTTATGCAATATAAAATTTATAAGCATACAAATTATGAAAAATAAAAAAAATAATTAAAAATCGTAAAAACATCACCAATTTGTAACTTATTTTCATTATAAAATTTGTCTCAACCACTAATTCACAATAGTTCATCTTCGAATATTAGAAAAACTATATTTAATAGGTCAATTCGTGTCTTCATCGTAACTAACCCAAATTTTGCCCCTTCCTTTTGGATTAGTATTATTTGAGTTAGTATTAAAAGGAATCCGAATCAAAAGAAAACCTATTATTTGGTAAATTTAAAACATAGATTGTCAAATATCTATAAAAATAAAAAAGAAAATAAAAACATATCCAATACAATCGTAAACATAAATAAAAATATCTGTTTCTACATATTAATAGATAAATAGCTATTTTTAAGTATAAATTAAGATTTTCTGATCTCCAACTGCATGTGCTGGTCCCGTATGGAGATTAATCTTAAGATAAGTTTGTCCCTCCTCTTTAACTTGTACAATCTATAACACTCCTTCCACTCCACTCCAAATTTTCATTCTGAATTTTTTCCTCTACTTCTCAGGAGATGGAAAAAAAAATATTTTTTCCTACACTTGAAGGTGGACCAGTTATCTTTCACACAGAACCATGTCCAAATGGTTTCAGATATGCAACGAACTTAGTGGACAAGTACTGCAATGAATATATAATATTTAGCAATTTAGCAGGCGTTTTCTAGGTAAGCAATAATAAATACAAAGTCAATATTTCATAAGTTTGTTAAAGAAAGAACTGACTTCATTAAAGTTATTTTACCAATAGAGTTATGCCGATATCTGAATTTGTCATGGTTTTCTCATAGCAAGGGGATCGAGGATATCTACTGTAGGACACATAGACATTTCAGTCACCGTAGTAAAATATATATCTATTCAGCATGATGGTAAAATAGAACTTAAGAAAAAAAACGTGTGTACCATTAGTGATTGTCAAATCGAACGACTTTATACTGAGTAATTTACCTGTTGAAAGCACTTGTACATGCATACATCGCCATTCAGCTGTTTGATCCTTTAAATATCCTTATCAACACTGTAAAAAAATTCAATATTTTATCTATTATATAAAAAAGAGAGATTGTTTTACAATGATTAAATAAATAGTAGCAACAAATCTTAACAAAATCAAGAACAAACAATCAAGTCCAAAGAAAAAATAAAATAAAATCACTAGAACTATGAAAAAAAAAACCAGGGAAGATGGCACGAATTGCAAAATGTTGGAGATCACAAGCTACATATTAAAATTGAGAAACACCGAGTCTGAGTGATTCTTGAGGGAAAGAATGGAGTCTAATATAAGGAGTAGAAATCATTTAATGGTGACTTTTAGATTTTATCTTGAACTTGGCCTATCAAATTCTTTAACCTACGATTTAAATGTTTGCAGATAATTATCATGAGACATACTTAACTTTTTATTAGACAATACATATACCATCAAGAGAAGTGTATATATTAAAAATTATAAGAGAAAGAAAAGGATTTATTTTTAAATAATAAACACAAAACTGTATACATTTTCATTTTGTTAAGTATTTGAAGAGGTATAGTAAAATTAATTGTCAGCTGTTAAAAATTTAAACCCTTTTCAAATAATAAAAACAGTAATAAGTAAAAAAAAATTATACTTGCTATCCTACATTGAATATTAATTATAAATATCACCATTTTCTTTATGTATTCTAAAACTATACAATTATTAGTATGTTACTTTAAATTAATAATAATAAATATCACAATAATAACAACATCACATGTTATTCATATTAAATAGTATATATTTTATTTTTGGATTACATGATGATATATTACATTATTTAAAACTGAGTTTAAAATTGTTATGAAAAGCTTAATTTTCTAATTTCTCATAAAAAACCTATATCAATACTAATTTTATGTTTCTAGCATTTTAATACTATAATTATTATTTTTCACTGAAATATTATTATTATTACGATTTTAATACTAACAATACAAAAGATTAAACCAAATAAGCAATACTTTTCATGACATTATTATTCTAATACTAACCTATTTTAAATATTATTTACATTCATTAAATATAATATTTTCTTCTGTAACAAATTGTTAATTAGAAAACTTGTCATTTCAATAAAAGAGTATTATCCAATTCAATTAACTAAGTCAAATGTTTAAATTCTTTTTAAAATAATTAATTATTCAGCAACTAAAGTAACTAATTCAAGCAGCTAAATCATTTTTTAAACTGATTTAACCACAAACCTACACTTTTTTGCATTCAAAAAATTGCTCACAAATCAATTAAACCAAAAATGATGCATACATGATTTATGCAGTTCAAGTAACTAAATAATTTTTAAAATTTAAACTAATTTTAACACAAATAAATTCTAGAATTTTTTCATTTGAACCAATAGTGCAATAAGATTAAAGGTAATTAAATTGCCATTCCATCAATCAATCAATCAATCAATATTATTTTGAAAACAAATGACAAAGAAAAAATTTGCCACAGAAAAGAAAACATAAAAATTGACTTGATATAATATACGAAAATGCTAACTCATAGCATAAACTTAATGCTTTAAACAACTAACTCAATATTAACTCATGATTATTAGAGAAAACGATAGCACCTTGCATATAATTCATTGAAAACTTAGTTCTTCCTTTTTCTTCTTCTTCTAATTTTTTCTAAAAAAATAAATTGAAAGTACATATAAATTAGACTAACATAAGAAAATACTATACAATAACTTATCACAATTTAAAAAATAGTAATAGTTGAAAACAGAAGAGTTAGAATTCCAATAGTAAACAAACGGAGAAAAAAAAACAGAATAACAATCTTTGACTTCACTCTACTAATAAGACTCTTTAGTTGTATACTTGCATTCATTGCTTGCAGTCATAGCTTGTTGATCTGATTACCTGAAATTATAAAATCACAAACAAAATAGATACACTTCAAAGGCTTACAGTGAAGTTCAATGAGATTTGTAGTCTCTACAGAAGCCTAATTATTGGCAAGCATGTAAGGTATTTCTCAGCACAAGTACAAAAGACACATTGAAAAATTCAAGTAAAGTAACAAATAAGCCTTTTATACAATAAACAATAGAGTTTCTAGGTATATCTGAACAATCTCTGTTCTCTTTCTTATATTGCAATCTTCAAACACATATAAGTATCTCAAAATTGAAACTTCTTAATGATTAATGGTATTTTCAATAAAGAATAGACCAATCAAATAGAGTAGGTCAACAAATCACTTACAGATTAATCAAATCACACATCACCACATTCTATGACACTCTAACATGAAAAACTACCATTCATATCAAAATCATCTGCATACTGTTAGTTATACATACATATCTCAAAACATCTAAAATATTACCTCATTAGTGATGACTACAAAAAAATTCCAAAACAAAAAAATACTGTCATTTCTCAATGTCACAAAAGCAAAAAAAAATCAAACCACAAATATAGACTACAATTCTATCCCCAAATTTCAAATACCGTATAAAAATAATTTTAAAATAAAAAAGAAAGTGAACTAAAAAATTCAAAAAAAAGTGAGTAGAAACAGGAAAAATAGAAGCACTGAACTGACCTCAAGTTCCTCTCTGTGATAGATGAAGCAGTGAGATAAGAAGTCATCATTGAAAGCAGATATTTTTGACTGTGAAAGAAAGAGAAATAAGAGTGAGACACAACTTAGAGGAGTATATTACCCACTCTCTTTGATTAATTTAATTAACCTACTGTTCATGATTGAAACTTCTTATTACACATGAGCATTTATAGTTTTTTCACACAATGAAATAACTAAGCTAATGAAAAACAAAAAGATAATCTAATTTTTTAATGGCAAAAAATTTCTTGCTATATCATGTGGGTCTCATTAATATGCTTTATAAGTCAGAGAGTTAAAATTATAACAATCAACAGCACAATCATATATCTAGCAAAGCAAAACAATCCTAAATAATGCTGCACTTATTGATAATTGTAGACAAGAAAAAAAAATTTGTAATCTTTATAACCATCCAAATAGTAACGTGCTATATCCTTAATGAAATGGAATTTCCCAACCACCTTAAATACATAGCATGCATTAAACAACAACCAAGTTATAAGATTGAATTAAATGAGCGTAAAATCGTTAAAGAAAAGCTACATTGTTGACAATAAAAGCAGAAAATAACGATAAAATTATTTCTAAGTCAATATATCTTCCTAAAGTAGTAATTGTAGACAAGAAAACAACGAAGTGGTATCATTGGGAGCTTATATCAAACACATGGTGGACAACTTTGAATAAAAAAAGATTTTATGTTTTTTTGCATAACCAACCCACACACAAGTTTCAATATTTTTTTTACCTTCCTGTGATTAAATGTTTCTAATCAAAACAAAACTTAAGAAAACCTTGAAGACACACATATAAGTTCTCATTTAAGCAATAATTGAAAAGAAAATAAGAGTCAATAAAGCAACACAAAATAGGAAGGGACAACCATGAAAAAGAAAAAAGAACCAAAACAGAAAATAGCCAATTAAAATCAACAAAAAACAGAAAACTACTGTTCTCTGGTATCACCTTCAGCACCACCTCATATATTCAAAAGAACCGAACAAATGATAAAAAGGGAAAAAAAATAAAAATTTGAAGACAAATTAAGATAGGATTGCAAGGGAATCAAAATAGGAGAGGGGTAACCAAGATCCATATCACAATGAAAAATATGGTACCTCACCTGGCGAAACTCCTCAAAACCCTCGCTTGTGACCACACAGCTATGGAGGAGGTGCCTGGTTAGTGTTGAACCCGTATTCTCCGTAACCGTCACCATCTATTAGAAGAGACAAGAAAAATCCTCTGATCTTGAGGTAACTAAATAAACTTTTCATTCATGTATTAGACCAAAGAGTAATATTAGACCCACTAACCACAAGAAATCATAAAAAAAACACAGTATTAGTAATACAAAGTAACAGTTCAAATAATTAGAAAAAAATAAAATCAGCATACAATTAATCATATTGATTGTGGAAAAAAAAGTAACATGAACATTCGAAATTGTATACCACTCAAATCAAGAACACATATAAAATTGGAACTAAAAGAAAACTCAATTCTTCACATATTCACTTGAATCAAGAGCATATATAAAATTAGCACAGTTACACAGTAGCAGATTTACAATAAAATTCAACCAGAATGAAACATAGTCAATTTTTTTCAACTACGCGAAATAGTGGAGACCAGAAAAAGAAAAAAAACAACCACAAGAAAAAAAAATATCACAATCACAAAGAATTCGAAAGTAGAAACAAGGCATTGTAACACCCTACCATACAGAGTCTTATGCTTAAGTCATAATTTAGAGATGGCAAGGTATTACGACCTCTAAAATAAAAATTTAGTACGTATAGTAGTATGAATGATTAATTATAACTAGGAGCCTTTGAAGAAAAAGGGGTAAACAAAAACCGCAATTCGAAAGCGCAACACTCTGATCGATAATGTAACGAACAAGGATAACCAACGCGAGATTATATTGTCGAAAACAGGAATATCAAGACTCAAAATCCGGCTGCGAAGATAACCGGTCCGAGCATAGCATTATATACATATGATAAAATAAGGAAAACCCCAAAGGAAACCCAAAGGGACACAAATACAGAAAACCTATTCTCCAAAATCTCCCATAAGGGGAGTCATCACAGTTTGTATTATTTAATGGAGATAAAAATATCTAAACAAAACATATAAACCAAAACATAGCCCCGAGAATAAAGGATCTTCGCAAATCCAGAAGTCTCCAGCAGACCTCAGCGAGAAACCTCACGTCCTGCATCTGAAAACCACAAAATCCGCATGGGTGAGAATCAGAGGTCCCCAGCATGGTAACAGCTTCCACATATATAATACATAATAATAGAGGAAAGCCAAAGGCAATTCTATAACTTCCTCCAGATAATATCAAAGCTTATAAACAAGCTAAACCATGTGTGGCGACTGACTAAAGATTCTTCAGTCTAACTAATACTTCCCTTTCCAATTCCTTCAGACCTCCCAACCACCAGCAGGAGTATAGTATAGCAAACACAGTTATATCAAGCAAGAAATATACAAATAGAAACAATTAAGGCATTTAGGCAATTAGCAAGTAATATGTAGTCAAATAGGCAATCTCAAACAATTCATATAGTATGCATATGATGAATGCCTGTCCCTAGTGGCTGATGATATCATCTGTCGGTTATAGAGCCAACCCGACAAGTCCTGGTAGCTAACCATTGGACTGTCCCTCTGTCATGCATCCCCAACTCGAGTTATACTCATCATAAACTTGATCATAATCATGATCTATATCCATCACCTTCACTGGTGTATATTTACGGAGGCGAGCTCATCCGGGTCTTTCACAGTGCCCGGCCACACTTATGACATAGGTCAAAAGAGCTTCGAGTCTCAACCTGGAGCACGTGGTGGCTAGCCACTGCTTCCTCCCAGGAAAACTCTTATCTCCAATAGTGGAAGTGCAACATTCACAATTCATTCAACAGCATATATGCATTTATACATAGCCATAATCATGGCTCCGCCGTAACACGGCAATAATCTAGCCATTCGGCTCATGGTTAAATCCATAACCAGCCAATATTCATAGCATACACAGCTATTTCGGCTCACGGTTCAATCCAGAACCAGCCAATTCATAAACAATTACGGCCCTTCGGCCAATGGCATAACAAGCACTTCCACCACCATCCTCCACATCTCACATAATCATCTTTGATCCTCATTGATCATTCAATTTCCCCTTGCTTCACTCGCAAGTTACCACATCCACTAGCTCCTTCTCTCATAGCTAGGCATATCATAATAATTCAAGACATAAATGGTGAGATCGGAGGCTTAGAAGTATGAAATTTGGCTTTCAAAACTCAAAAATCAACTTTGGAATGAAAACAGGGCCACGCGTACGCGCACTCCATGCGCACGCGCGGATGGCCACAAAAACTCATCGGCACATAGGCGCCCTTCACGCGGACGCACACATTCAAAAATAGTCAACGGCGCGCACGCGTCAACCACGCGTACGCGTGGGTACTCTGGTGCCCCAGGCACAAAACTGGCACAACTCTGGCACAACTCTCTGGAAAATAGCTAGGCATTGGGTGCAGCCCATCGGCACGCCCGCGCACATCACGTGCACGCGTGGATGGCGCTTTCTGGAAGAACGGCGCGTACGCGCCAAGTGCGCCTACGCGCGGGGGGTCATTCTGCTAAAATTTTTCTAAGTTAAAAGCTGCAGAATTCACAGATTCAAACCCAATCTTTCAACGGACATAACTTTCTCATTTTAAATCTTTTTTCACCCGTTCTTCGAACGGCATAGACATTCCGGATCCAATTTCATTTCTAAATAGATTTGGCGTAAAACAGAGATCCGTAGTTCAAGTTATGTCCCGTCAAAGTATGCCCAAAAACCATGTTTTCATACAAAACCACAAAGTACCATTTTCAAAACAAGCCATTTTCAAGTCTTTTCAAAATCAATCAAAACATGCCAATTTCATCCCTTTTCTTTGAAATCAATCAAAATATGTTAAAGTTAACATCAAGCCTTCTCAACTCACACATTGACACTTTATCACAAATCACAAAATCACTATCCCATCATTTTAACCCACTTCACCCAAGTGGCTCAAACTCAAACACATTGACATATCATATACTCTTTCTCATGCCAATTTCCAACAACACCATTTCCAATCAACCATCATTGTACATAATCAATATCATACTCACCACCAACATGGTTTTACTCACAATCCAACCTTAATCAATCATCAAACATATAGCATAACATGTATATTTCTCATACATCATACCATCAAGGCATCAATAATCATCATCACATATATGACCACATCATATATATCAACCATTCAACAACATCAACAATTCAAAATATTCACACATACACAACCTAAGCCACAATCATCATACCCATACACAATACCCAAACATCATAAAATAATAAATTACACTAGGGTTGAGAATCTTACCACACCCAAGGTCCAAGGAGACAAGATTAACTTTTTCCTTCAAGAGAGTTGAGTCCTATAACATCAAAGAGCCAAAAGTCTCAATATTTTTGCTCATGAAACTCGAAAACAAGGCTGGAAATTCGAAGAGAAAAACGTGGCTTACCTCAAGATTGATTGTATGGGTTTTGTAGAGCTCTCCACGGTGAACGCGTGACCGCAAACGGTGCAACAATTGGAGCTCTAGATCAAAAGTTATGGTGATTTGAAGATCAACCAACGGAGAGAACTTGAGAGAGTGTTCTTCCCTTCCTCTCCAATATTTCAGCGTGTGTGTGTGGCTAATGAGGAGAGAGAGTGCTGAAAACTAGGGTTTTGGTTTAGTTATGTTGGGCCAAGGGCCCACTTTGGGTCCGATTGGCCCGGTTTGGCCCGTTCGGTCCAATCTTGGTCCGAATTCTATAAAATTGATACCGAAATTCTCGTCTCAATCTCCTCTATCAGTTTTAGCCATAAAAATCACATTTAGAACTTTCTAGAATAAATTCTCATTTATGGGTTAATTAGTTGTTAATTAACCGGATCTTACAGGCATTAACTTCATACTAATAGTAACACCAAAAATACGAATAAGAAAATCAATTGAAATTAAAATACAAACAAAGTCTGAAAACTCCAACAATCATCAAGACACAATGTGTTTGAATAGTAAGAAAGAATAACACAAGATTCTTTCATTGTATCAAAGTTTGAACAATTTTCCTAAAAATAGATACGAAGAAAAATTATTTAACTTAAGGTGGTGCTAGAAAATATTTTTCTCCGAACCTAGCAGCTAATGGATGTCCACCAAATACTTACCACCAATAGAGATTTTGAGGACCCATTCAAAATGAAGTTCCTCAGTAACCCACGTAAGTAATACACAATTTCTGTAACCAATAACTATAAATATCAATTTTCTACTAAAAAATATCAGTAATCTACCCAAAATTATCAAAGAATATATGGAAAATACATCACCTTAACCACTTGAGACAGCACTACAACAGCAACAATTTAGACCAAAGCAGATGACAGAGACACAAGAGAGAGTATAACAGCGAAAAGAGAGATTCTCTGAAAAGGTGAGCAAAGTTGTAGGCAGTGTAGCGAATCTGTTCGTCCACAAAACAACTCAGTCACAACCAAAAAGAAAGACACCAAAATATATATATTAGCATAAAAACACCATACATGATGAAGATGAACAATGGCAGGCTAACACCATTAACCTTCAAATAATTTTTCTTATCATATCCTTGGTCAACCTCCCAATCCACCAATCAAAGTATTAAAAGATATAAAACAGTTAACTGATATAAAATAATCAATAATAAAAAAACAAACAGACAAAAATTCCGAAGAAGTAAAGTAAACGCAATTACACAGTAATAAATTCAAAATAAAATTCAAATAATTCCTTGCAAGACTCGTTCTTCTAGCTACCCAAAACTATCCAAGCAGAAAGAACCAAATACCCACTAAAAAAAAATAAAAACCACAATCCTAAAAAAAGCAAACCACAGGAGTAACAATTAATGGTCATCTTCATAATCAATAAATTATAAAAGTATACACATTAAATTCTTTTAAATTTTAGATAACAAATGTTTAAATTAATTATTAGTAAAAAATAAATTCTTTCATATGAAAATAACAACTAAAAAAGTTATTATTTATTTTTTTATCTGCAGAGATCCTAGTCTTCTTAGCCGACCAGGACTTTTGTCCTTTACGACTAATTTAATGCTATAAATTTTTTGTGCCATAATTTATAATGTTAAGATCGACATAATTTTAAAAGATTTATATTTTTGTAATGTTATTACGGGTAAAAATATTAATTTAAGATATTAATTGTATACTTTAATAATATAATAACTCGAATAAAATGAATTCAATTTAACATGAAAATAGCTTTGCTTCTCTATTGTTAGTATATAACAGTATAGAGATATATAAATTCATAACAACATCATCACTCAATAGTCAATAGATTATTCCTTTTAATCGAGTGCCAATAAAATTTTTTCCCAGCTCTTTTCTTTTTCCAACAAATGAAAATTTTCCTTCTGTGATCCTCACTACCTTCTCACTTATCAACTTTTTCAATATTTCTTCCTTTGAGTTTCGGTTTCCTACAAAACAAAAAGAAGCGTGTTATCCAAAAGATACAACTCCATTTACGGAAATAAATTCTCTCTAATTTTTTTAACATTTAACAGAATTCAGTATGATCTCTCATCTTTAATTCTATAAATGAGATTAAAAATAAATAAGAGAGAAAATAATAAATAGTTAGATTAAATACAGCATACCATCCAGTTTGTTTTTTTGAGAGGATCCACTCCCCTCCATTTACTCATTCATTCAAAAACTTGACTCTGGCTTCGCAGCTTCCAAATTCCAACATCCACAAACAAATCGCAGCTATTCATATTATTTTATTTTAAATCTCAACGGATCTCATAACTGAAATTTCAGACTTCCAATAAAGTAACTGGCATACCTGAAATTTTTCCTAGTAGTTTAATATACAAATATGATTGCACAACTTGAATCCATAAATTTGAGATCCTATACAATTCATATGTACACAACTTGGTTGCTCTGAAAAGGTAACAATGATCATGGGCTAAATTGAATAGCTACCAACACTGAAAGTTCTATCTATCTGACCTATGAACACATTTCGTCCACTAATTGTTTCTTCATCAGTCTGTTCCGTACGGTCCACACTACATTATTATTAGAGGCCAATCATTGAAAAGTACCACATTCTACACCATTTGATTCAGATCTCCATACGTTCTTTCTGGTCAATATATTTCAATGATATTACTGCTATTAAATATTGATAGTACATAAATGTCATGTATCACATGTGAGTGAGAAGAGGTATGAAACAAATGGTCTGAAAAATTGCATAATTTGGAATTATGTTCCTTTTTCTACAAGTAAAATGTGGCAACTATTTCCCTTTCTTAGTAAAATTCTGTTTCACTCACAATAGCCAATGTATATTGACTTGCGTCTCACCCAATTTTAAATTGCTTCAAACTAATAATAATAATAAATAAAGAAGTCTCGCTATCTAACCCAGATTATCGTGTCTTCCTGCAAATTGAAGAATATCAAAACTTCACTTGAGGATGAGAGGCAATCTAACTTATTTGTATCAAATAACTAGTTGTTTATTTAAATATAGGTAGAAACTCACGATCATTAAATGACAATTTTATCAAAAATATCAAATCATCTAATGTTTTTCAGTTATTAATTTCACGTAAGAATAACACGTGAATCTTCACCTTAAATATTAAATGATCTGATAAGTGATTTTTCATTCTCAGTTTTATTAAGATTTGTTTAATTAGTATCTGAGACATACACAAACTTATAGACGAGGAGTATATAGAAATGCTTGGAAGAATTTATATGGTGGAATCCAGATGCGGTTTCTTAACGTGCATTTCAGATAAGAAAAGACAGTTGTGTTTTTATCTATGGTATGATTGGTGTCATACCCAACTTGTCTCTTGTTTCAAACCCAGTTTTATAGAACATTATATGTATTTCCTGCTGCAATTCAATGAAGATATAAGCAACATGGAACCAGATTAGTGGGACAATTATTCAAGGTCTTTTATGAAGAAACGACACATTTTCCATATCGTTTGAGTTTAAAAAGAAACAAATAAAAAAAAAGCAGAAAAAGAATAGGGGAATTGTTTTAGATCTAGCAGTCATGTACATTCTAATTAAATTCCCAATTCTTCATATTCCCATATTCCCATTCATTTTTACTTTGAAAGATTACTATGTAAAAGAGATTACTAAGATAACTTAAAAATATTTAAGTTCTGAATGCCAATGAAAGACAAAACGGGAAGCATAGAGAACACAACTGAATATAATTTGAAGAAAGAAAACTAAATTATCTTATTCCACACAAAAAAAAAGAAAAAAAAAAACAGAGTAGTTCTTACATGGCTGCTGTATCATTATGAGACAAACACAGAGACTTAACATGGTCAACTAGTACATAAGGCTGATGAGATTCTTCTTCAAGTTTATGGTCAAATTTACCAGATTCTATAAGTTCCAAATCCTCCAAAAGGATCACATAGTGCTCTTGAACCTCCCCAGCACTCTTCTCTCCTCCAATCATCGCCGCAACCGCCTCCCACCGTT
This sequence comes from Arachis duranensis, assembly GCF_000817695.3. Lineage (NCBI taxonomy): Eukaryota > Viridiplantae > Streptophyta > Magnoliopsida > Fabales > Fabaceae > Arachis > Arachis duranensis. Next base: position 18,892,121 of record NC_029780.3, on the reverse strand, counting down.
CCGGGTGGTTCTCATCAACCACCGCCAAGGCTAGCTCAAACAACTTGTTCTCCTTCCATGTCCACCTGCAACGTAACCCCTTCGCCGGAGCGTCGATTTCAATTTCACCCATGAGAGTATGAGACCCTTCCTCAGCGGACTTTGGCTCTTACATTATGGTAAATGGGGAATTGAACCATTACTTGAGAAATCTCACAGGTATTTCAAAGGTTAGGCGTAAGAGTCTAAACCTCTCAAACTAGATTTAAAGGTCTGCTACTAACCAATAAATTGCTACATATATAAACAGAATTTGAGCTGACTACTCGAACCAATCCATATTGGTTCTTTCTCAAGCTTCTAAGACACGGATACTTCAATTTGTATGGATTGTTGTTGTGTTCTTCTATAATTGACCAGAATCTAACACTCCAAAAAAAACGATTATGATGATGATGATGATGATGTTAATATGTTAGCTTTGGTGTCATTTGACGAGCTACTAAGATAGTGAAAGGTTGGTTTTTCTTTGGGCCTAAACGGCAAAGCGATAAGTAAAAATAGACAAAATAGAAGACATCATTTTCCATTTCTTGAATGAGTTACTAACTTTTGAGTATCTCAATTTTATTTCTCCAATTCCAGCGCAGCAATTGAAGTCGACAGGTCTTGTGGTGTTAAGGCCGGCATCGTGTAAAAATTTTATGTACATGAAATTTTTATGCATAATGATTGGATTATGAAACATAAACGGCCACAATTACTCCACGTTATATTCATTTTAAGAGTTCCATGTTTTAATTCATTTTAGTTTTGAAAAAAACGATAAATAAGTTTTTGATTTTTTAACTAGAAGATAAACAAGTCTTTAATTAATTGAGAATACAAAAACATCATTTTATCTTTTAAAATACGAGATATGTATGTCCTATTATTTAAAATATATAAAGATAAAAGAATTTTAAATATCTCGCGTTTTAAAAAATGAATATTTTTATATTTTTAATCAGTTAACAGTTTATTTATTTTTAAATTAAAAAATTAAAAATTTATTTATCACTTTTTCTTATTTTTTAACCAAAGATAATAAGTAAAAGAGAGAAGAGAGTCAAACAAACAAAATTTAAAATTAAATGATACATATAAAAAAACAATCACTAAATCACGAGCTCAACTTCATTTCAATATTTTCTTTTCAACGATAGTACCTGTGGTGAACTTTTCATTTAACGTGCATATATTAGAGTGCTTCCTTATATTTTTTGGAAGTTTTATTCCATTAGTTTTAATTTTCAAAAAACAACATTAATGACTCTCTTTTATATGTCAAGCATGGTTAATCCTAAATGAAATCATTTTTGTACCCGGTTGACTTTTTGGATATTGTGTTTGTTTTCCTGTTATATTATTACTAAAAACAGGTAGTAGGTGAAATTGGTGGTTAAGATTGAATAACTCGGGATTTTTGTGAAATGAGTGGAATGGTGGTTAAGATTGAACGATATATGTCTGATTTATGTGAGATTTGGTGCGACTGGGGTGCCTATCAATAAGAAATGGGTCATTATTTAAGGTTACGCACATATGCGTGTGATTAAACTAAAAAATTTTACATGTACAAAAAATTGGCTATCAAAATAATCTTTATGTATTTATATATAAATATATATTATTTTTTAAAAAATTAAACAAAAATAATATTTAATATTTTTAAATTTGTAGAATATATATCTAGTCTAAATCTTGTTTAAGAAGAGACAAATTCTACTTTCATTGCAAAGTTTGGTTCAGAGAACTTTTTTGTTGTGAAGAAAATATTCAAATGAATAATTATTTATGTTGTTACTAATTAAGCTGAGATAATTAGAGACTTGAGTATGAGTTAGTTTTTTTAGGTATTATATATTATGTAAAAAAAATTCTATTTTTATTCTGTACTTCAATCTAAGCAGGTATATTTTTAATTTTTTATATTCATTTTGACTAAAAAAAAATAACTATTAGCCGAATAGATACTACAAGAAAAATTGTTTTTAGCGGTCATTTATTTTGCTTTTAGCGACAATAGAAATAGTCGCTAATACATTTACCGTCAAATAGACATTAGCCGTCTTATGTTTTGTTGCTAAAAGGTTTTAACGGCAATTATAATATTTACCGGTAAAGACCTTTTTAATGGCTGCAAAAAGTATATAACTTTCAGCGGCCATTTTCTTGCAATTTATATGGCCACCAAAAATAATTCTAAAATTGCAATATCATTCACTTTTAGTGACCATTACTATTGCCGCCAAAACCCATTTTACCGGTAATTTATTTGGCCACTAAAAATAATTCTAAAATTATAATATTATTCACTTTTAGTTGCCATTACTATTGCCGCTAAAATCTTAAAACTTTTTTAATTATACTCACTCTTTTAGAAATAACAACCTATCCTTTTTTAAAATTTTAAATTATTTTTAACAACAATTATTATTATTGTACATAATATGAATATACTAAAATTAATTATTACAAAATAAAATATTTTATTAAATTTAAAATATTTATACACAAATACTTCTCTTGAAAAATAATAAAGCATAATATAAATTTAAACAACACAAATACTACAAGTTTATGTTACATCAATGATTAGCACATAGCTAATGATCAAAATTAAGTGAGTATTTTATATCATGATCATTGTAAATACCACTACTATCCTCATAATTCACAGTAACATCCAATCCTAAACTAGAAAGTGTTCAATAACTCTTCTTCATATAACTTAATAAAGTACCAGAGGCCAAAAATTACACATAATGCAGCAAGCCAAAAAAGAGTTGTTGTCTAAAATCATCTCTATTTTTGGCAAAGTTGTACAAGTAAGTATGCATGATGATGGTTGGCTCAGCAACTCCAAATATGAGAAGAAGTTGACCACCAAATATTAAGTGTATAATTCCACTTATGGCTATAGAAGCCAGTGTTTATATTGTACTCAAACTTCCATCTACATTCAAATTAAACTTTATTACAAATTTGCATATCTTGTATGGTATATAAATAAGAGAGACATGCATGCAGGGGAATAAGATGAAGTAGGTACCTGTGTCTCTACTAATTTGCTCTCCAAATACAATAACAGGAAGTGTAGAAGCAAAGAAAATATAGATAGTTGGCGCCAATATCCTAAAGTTAATAAAAATAAAAAGCAAAGTGGTCATTAACTACATAGTTATTTATTTATTTATTTATAATTTTCTGAAAAGATAACTAAAAAATCAACTTACCCAAATCTTGAGTGTATAGTAGAAGACCAATCTTATTTATAGTGAACATATCTTGCACAAATGTTGTTTACAACACCCTTAAAAGGTGATTTTAAGCTCTCCATTGATTCAAGTTTGTTTCAAGAAGGATATATATTACTAGGTAGCTAGGGACCTATTCATTTCAAAATGTGTCAATGGTAGGGACATACCTGATTTCAGGCAGAGTTGTTGAAAATGTCTTGTTCAAAAAGTTGGCTAAAATAATCGAGTTCATCTTTGCATCCTCTTAGTGCTTAGAAAACTCACTGTCCAAACAAAACAAACATAAACTAAATTTTCATTTCACATTTAAGTAATGAATTACAGTAAATATAGTTCTCAAATTAACACAGTTGACAGAGTGAAGGAGAAAGGTGCAAAACCTGGCGATGAGACAGGAACTTTTTAAATTAGCCTTCTTCTTCTTCTTCTTCTTCTTCTTCTTCTTTCTATTTGGGTTATAATAATAAATGAACTTTATAATTTAGCTTTTTACTTCACTAACTCATAACTTTAATTAGCTATTAAAAGTTTCACTTAGCATGTGAACCAAAGATCAAGTGCAAAAATATAAAAAAATAGTATTGTATCTAACAAATATTAACAAGAGTGAAATAAATGAAATGATGAATTGTACATGTATTGGTGATATATCCCTCTTCATGTAATCCAAAGGGGTCCAATTGATAACATTAGGACAAGTATTGGAGCCAAAAATGTAACTCCTAATAGTGTTCCAGTATCTAGGATCCTTGATTCTCTGTCTCACCCTACCAAGAACTTCAACACCACCACCCTTGCTTGTCACACCAAAACCAAACATAGTCAAATTAATGAATGCTGCTATTAGGATCAACATCAATATATATATATATAAAAGCATAAATTAATTGTTCTACACTCCACATTTCACAAACTGAAACCCCAAAACGTGTATTGACATATATTATAACATTTACCACTCATATCAAGATATAAATATAAATACTATAAGCTTATGTGAACTTCATCTATTACTCAAAGAAAACCAAACATGAATTGCTTACCCATAGAAGAGAACCTTGCTAAATCTTGCAACCAGTGAATGCTTAATTTGTTCAGATTCGAGGTTTTGGGCTTTCATTTCAGTTCTTACGTTTTTTAAAGAAGAAAGCAAGTACTCAATGGCTTTAGCTACCACAATTTTTCAGGGGTTTCTTGTTGCATATGTCCCTACAATGTACACGAGTATTTAGTCTAAAAACACATTTCTCAAAAGATAATGAAGAGTGTGTAGTGTAACCTTGAGATTGATGCTGGTTGCTCTCAACTAAAGAGTAGCCATAAGAGGAAACGGCCGAAGATGTTGCAGGCCTTGATGAGCTCGGTGAGCTCATCACTGATGGCGAATACCACAACTACAATAAATTTGAAAAAAGTTTGGAAAATCAAAGGACAAAGTGAAAAAAGCTAATTATTGGAATTCAGAAACTGATAAAGCATTGCTAAATCATTAAGAGAAGAAAAACCTAAAATTTTGATAACGAATTTCTGAATCACTGAATTACCGGTTTAGCCTGCAATAAGTTTATGCAATTGAGAACTAAGAAAAGTGGAATCTAATTTGGAAGAACAATTAACTCAGATAAAACCACAAATTGATAAGAGATATGGAAAAAGATTGCAGTAGAACATAAATTGGAGCACAAGAACATAAATGAGAGGAAAATTAAGGAACTTGTACCTTATGACTAGAGAGCAATTCAGATTTCAATCATAATGTAAGCCTAGGAAGGGTGGAGATTACATAAAGCGGCGACGATGGTGGCGACGGTGACAGTGAGCTTAGGGTTTCCGCGGTGAGTTCTCCCTTCCCTTTCTCGCACTCACACCCTCTGATTGCATTTCTCCTCTATTGCAAATTTGCAATTGACCAACAATTATTAAGAAAAAGTTATTTTAATAAAAATAATACTAGCCATAGTACTATGGCCACTAAAAATTTTCACTAAAATATAGTTTTTTTAATAATTTTGGTGACAATGATAATAATTGTCATTAAAATATATAATATTAATGACAAATATATAATGATCACAAAAACATAACTTAAATTACAAAAATAATGGCTATTTTTTTATTGCCACTAAAAATTTGTCGCTAAAACTAATTATTCTTGTAGTGAAAAAATTAAAACACATATATAATGATTAATCATATCAAATAAAAAATTAAACAAAAATAAATTAATATAAAATAATTAATTATCCTGATAGATTAATTATAATTCACTCACAACGTGAAAGAATATGGTTTATATATCATTATATATTTATTTAAAAATTATTAAAAATAATATGCTACACAACTACCATGATTAATTCTAACAAACTGCATATTTTAGCTGAATATATTAATAATAGTTTGTTACGGTATGTATTTGAAATTTATGATAATATGTATATAAATGAGAGAATAAGGAAAAAACATTGCAAAAGAATTAGTTACGGGAGAATTGTAAAATACACTTTGAAAATGAATAATGAAAGCAACACCTAAAATGAGTAATGTTATAGTGAAAATTGAAGATTTATTGAAGAGTAAATGTTGTTTCTTTTAATAAAAAAGACATTAATAAAATTTTATCATATGTAGTATATATTTTTTTAGTCATCAAAATAAAATATATTTTATTAAAAAAATATATACCGAAGTCTCTAATTATCTCAGCTTAATTAGTAATAACATAAATAATTATTCATTCGAATATTTCTTTCATCACGTACACAATAGAAAAGATCTCTGAACCAGTTCTGCAATAAGAGCAAAATTTGTCTCCTTTTGAAATATTTGTCTAACTCTCCATCAACTAACTCAAATCTATAAGTGTAGAAATCAACCTCCATCTATATCGTAGACTTCATCATGAAAAGGAAGATTCTATTTAAATAATATTAATTAATTTTTACATACAAGTCATTTAAACAAATAGGTCCAAATAAGTAGCTTTGACCTAATTTACCTCACGCACCACTATCTTTTTTGCACTCCTGGTACATGTTCTTCTTCTTCTTCTTCTTCTTTTTCTTCTTCGTCATTCCTGATACTTTGTCTTCTTTTTCTTCTTCTTCTTCTCCTCCTCCTCCTTCTTTTTTGTTATTTTTCTTTTTTGTTATCGTCTTACCAACACCACCACCACCACCACCTCCTCCTCCTCCTCCTCTTATTAGAATTTTTTCTCTTCCTTCTTTTTCTTCCTTCTCCTCCATCATCTTCATCATCATAATCATCATCGTTATAGTCATCGTCGTCTTCTTCTTATATGTATCATCGTTATTGATGACGTTGCCTGATCCAAAATTGATTTGAATGTGTTTTTGTTGATAATTCAGTTATTTTTGTGTTTTTTTTCAAGCTGAATTTGTACGTCGCAATCATTAAGTAATTTTGGTGTATTACTGAGTTAATTAAGGTTTGTAGCAAAATTTCGATGTAAAAACTAAGAAAATTATTGTTATCGCTATCGTTATCGTTATAGTCATCATTATAGTCATCATAATCATCATCGTTATAGTCGTTGTCGTATTCTTCTTATACGTATTGTCGTTATCGTTATCATTATCATAGAATTTTTGCCATATTGATGACGTTGCCTGATCCAAAATTTATTTGGATGTGTTTTTGCTGATAATTCAGTCATTTTTGTGTTTTTTTTCAAACTGAATTTGTGTGTTGCAATTATTAAGTAATTTTGGTGTATTTCTGAGTTAATTAAGGTTTGTAGCAAAAATTGATTTGGATGTATTTTTGTTGATAATTCAGTCATTTTTGTGTTTTTTTCAAAATGAGTTTGTGTGTCACAATCATTAAATAATTTTCGGTGTATTTTGTGTGAATTGAGGTGTACATGGTGCTATAATCCTCTTAATGCTATAACTAGAAAATAGAATATTGTTATTGGGCTTCTGATGTTATTTTATACATATTTGAGTAATTTGTAACTATTTTTGTCCATTTATCAGGAATTTTGTTCATCAATTTGTTATAACAAACCATAGAATTTTGATCTTTTCTCAAATTGCTTTTATTTACATAGTTTTCCATTTATTAATAATAAAATTGTAGCGGTGGCCCGTGGCGGACTCCATTAAAAGCATTGTAAGGATTAATGCAGTGTTGGCAACTTGGCATCTATAACTTGTATTTTATAGAGCTAAGTTTTAAAGTGGTCTCTGAAATTGCACTTGAACCTCAAGTTGGTCCCTGAAATTATTAGTTACTAAATTTAGTCCTCAAAGTTACACTCCAACACTCACAGTAGTCCCTCAGACAGTTTTCGTTCATCACTAGCCATCGGAAAGCTGAAGTGGACCAATTCCTGCTACGCTTGCACTCCAAAAATGACGTCGTATTATTTTTGGCGCGTATTTTGGCAAAAATGACATCAAGTGGTGTATTATTCTGTCCATAATGTTAAACCCTCAATTTCTACCCCTCTTCTTCTTCTCATACTCTTCAATGGATCTGCTATAACACGCTGTTGGTAATAGTTTCCTCACAGAGAAACCGAATCGCCTCCGATCTACTAAGCACAATCATTGTCGTCGCTACTTCACTGGGTTGTTGACCGCGTTGTCTCTGTTAAGATAAGGGTTTGTAAAAGAAAAAAAATCAATTTTGATGTTCTCCGTTATTTCTTCAGTTCCATGAGTCTATCCTTTTTAGCCATTAAATCTGGTGTTGTTTGTTATTTTTGTTAGGACATGTGTGTTTATTTATCTAAATTGTGTTGATTTTGCACTCCTCCACTTTGTTGTTATTATTGCTGCCAAGTTCTCCTCCATTTAAGAATTGAATTGCCAAGTTATCATAATTTGCATATCCTAACTAGTGTCAAAATATATTTATCTACTATTGAAATTATTATTACACTACAAGAAAAATCACTTTTAGCGGCCATTTATTTTGTTTTTAGTGGCAATAAAAATAGCCACTAATATATTTACCGGCAATTAGACATTAGGCGTCTTATGCATTGTCGCTAAAAGGTTTTAGCGGCAATTATAACATTTGCCGGTAAAGACTTTTTTAATGGCCGCAAAAAGTATATAACTTTTAGCGGCCATTTTGTTAGCAATTTATATGGCCACCAAAAGTAATTATAAAATTACAATGTTAGTCACTTTTAGTAGCCTTTATTATTGCCGCCAAAACCTATTTTACCGGCAACTTATATGGCCACTAAAAATTATTCTAAAATTGTAATGTTATTCACTTTTAGTTGCCATTACTATTGCCGCTAAAATCTTAAAACTTTTTTTTAGTTATATTATACTCATTTTTTTAGAAACAACGAAATTCCTATTTTTTTTAGAATTTCAATTATTTGTGCCAACAATTATTATTATTATTATACATAATATAAATATACTGAAATTAATTATTATAAAATGAGATATTTCATTAAACTTAAAATATTGATACACAAATTTCTCTTAAAAAATAATAAATTATGTTACAAATCTAAATAACAAAAAATGTTACAAGCCTATAACTATGTTACATCAAGTTAGGCTATAGCAGTAGTAAGGGAGAAAATAAAGGAATGAACATAAGTTATATATAAGTAATAAGTTGCCACTGCATCAGAAACAAAATAGGAAGCCATTGTCTGCAGTAACAATTCAAAACAAACAAAATAAATAAATGAATAAAAAGAGAAATTAGGAAGCCATCATTGACAGTAACAATTAAAATTAGAGAAAACTTAAATCAATAAAATTAGCCTATGTTCATACCTGAAGCCACTTAAGAGTGTCAATTATCTATGTGTAAAGAATCAAAGAAATTTTGTTAATCAAAATGAAAACAAACCATACATATCTTCTTCAAATTTTTGCTTCCATCTCTCTTCATAGTTCATACACCTCTTGGAATATATCTTTAAATTTGTAACACTATCAAACTGTAAATGAGTTTAAATATCAACAAAATAGAGAATAAGTCACCAAGTCTAAATTACTAAGAAATTTGGCATACAACAGTGACACTTGGCACTATAAATTAAACCAGAGATATGAGAATAATCATCTACCATCATATTTCTTGAGAATTGTATTCTTGGTACTCAAGTAAAGTGGCCACCTCTTTGAAAATGCCAGGGACATTGATGATTCAGCAAACGCTCAAATAGACTATAAAATTATCAAAAGCAAGCATGTTTACACACAAGGGTTTATACATTTAACTAAAACATAATGGTATATGCTTGTAGAAACTATAAAATGAATCCAATCTCATCAACATTATACATAGCAAGTGCTATACCTAGGACTTTGAAATTGAAAACATCTAGTTCCATTGGACTCTCACTATTTTCAGGGACTATATAGACATAGATACAATTTGATAAAAAAAAGGTCAATGATGCTTAAAATATCAAATACATGTCCAATCAAAAAATAGCATAAGAATAGAAAAATTGATTGCATTCTGCAAAAAGGCACACAAGTAATATTATCATACAGTTGGGGAATTAATTAGGATACCATTTGTACAAGAATCCCGATACTTCTATAATTAACTTTGAGATTTGATCACAATTTGGAATTAATTTTAAAAGCTAATAACTTTTGCTGATAAGACACGTTATTTTCAAGTCTTCTTTGCGTGAGTTTGGTTCCCAATTCTCTTTTCATGCTTTTATATTTTCAATATCAAATTCAAGTCCTCCCCCCAAATTTAAAGAAAAAAAACTCAGTTTTTTGCAATTTGTTAAGTCACTTTTTAATCACACAAAACCTGAATATATCAAAAAGACTTAAACTATTTTTCGAAATAATTAGCTCAAATAAAATTAAGCTAGCATGCATTATTATCCTATAGAGCTACCCTATGCTAATTAAATATATACTCAACACAATATTTACCTAAATTCTATTCCATCAACTTGGCCATATATATAGACACAGCACACACATTCAACTTGAAGAAATTAGGAGTACAGATAATTAACTAATTATTATAAAGTAATAATAATGTAACTCTTATATGATAGTTGATTATAGACAAGCTGTAACAAAGTAACATTGACCATTTGATTCCAAATATTTTTGCCCGAAAATTAACACATTGAATTAAAACGAACTAAAGCAACAATTATTTGTCAATAACAATAAATTAAAACTTGCCTTGAGATAATTATTCATCATTGATGAACATAATTGCAGTGCATCCCATTTATCTGCAGCATAAGCAAAAACCAATTTAGCTTTATTTAGGATCCCCTCGTCTGATTCCACGTGATCATCTTGTCAACATAAGAGTTGAAGGCAGTGAGCTAAACCAACTTATGCTCTGAGACCTTAGTTTCCGCTCACAATAAGCCACAAAATACTTGCCAAATTCTAGTAAAGCAGAATGTTTAAAGAGAATAAAATCCTTCGACTAGTTAAACTTACAAGAATTAGGAAGTCATTAGTCAGCCTATTCTCACGATCAATGTCCTTATCCTAATTGTTTCCACGATTTTCACTGCAAAATTGTTTATAAGCCATAAGAATCACAATTGGATCCAACATGCCCCCTCATCCCAGAAAAATTAAAAGTAAGAATTTAAACCTTCTCCTAATAACAAATCGTGCCAACAATGCCCTTTCATCCTCCAGTTTCTTCAAAGCTGCACCTGCATAGAAAGAACTCTTAATGTTAGAACCACCTTTAATCCACAATCTCAGTGAGCAAACCGTGCAATATTAATCATGGCAGAATAATTTACAATGTCAGCAATTTCTAATTAAGCAAGAGAAAGAACAAAACATATATAATTACCACTTCCCATCCAGACATTGCGAATGCATCCCTATTCTTCTGGCGGCCAAATGTTGTGATTACCCCTATCATGACCAAAGGCTTCCCCTCTGAGTAAATCCCATTGGTCTCAAGCAGTTGCTTCAAAACAAAACCCTCATTCTTGGCAGCAGTGATAAACCACTATTTTATGGTTTATATTGTGCTAAATTGAGTGGATTTTATCAATCTTTCGTACACTTATTCATACTAATTGCATGAGTTTACGTTCTCCTTCCTGATTTTGTGCTATGATTGAAAACATGCTTCTTTGGCCTTATATTTGCTAATATTAATCCTCTCTTATTACTATTAGATGTCGTGATTTATGTGTTAAGTGATTTCAGGGATTACAGGGCATGAATGGCTCAGAGGATGGAAAGAAAGCATGCAAAAGTGGAAGGAATAGAAGTTGAAGGAACTGCAAAGCTGTCAGTCTGACCCTCTCACACTAAAACGATCATAACTTGAGCTACAGAGATCCAAATGATGCGGTTCCACTTGCGTTGGAAAGCTAACGTCCCGGGTTTCGATTTGATATATAATTCGCCATAGTGGCCGTACAGATAGGCAATGCGAACGCACACTTCATGCGGACGCGTCGCATCTGCGAACTTCAATCCACGCAAACGCGTGGATGACGCCTCCGCGTCACTATGCCGCGACCTGTACGGACCAGAAAGCGCCGGGAGTGACTTCTGGGCTGTTTTTGACCCAGTTCTCGGCCCAGAAAACACAGATTAGAGGCTGGGAGTGGAGCAGAATCAAATCATTCAATCATTACTCAATTTTAGGTTTTAGATATAATTTTTAGAGAGGGAGGTTCTATCCTCTCTCTTAGGATTTAGGATTAGGATTCCTCTTAAAGGATTTAGGATTTCAACTCTTCATCAGGTTCAATATTCCTTTTACTTTATATTTCTCTTTTATTTTCAGATACTTTAATGCTTGTATTACATATGTTGCCTATTTGGCTTATGAGCCATTCATGTTAGGATTTTCTTTAATTAATATAAATTGAGGTATTTTAGACTTATATGTTATGGATGCTTTAGCTTTATCCAATTTATTTTCATTCGAGTAGATTTTCTTCCCTTTTGGCTTTGGTTGATTAATTGGTAACTCTTGAGTTATCAAACTCATTGTTGACTAAAAATTGGAATTCTTCAAGAATTAATTCGAGTTCCAATAACTCTAGTCTTTCCCAAGGAAAGACTAGGACCTGAGGAATCAAAATTAATTCCTCCACTTGACTTACCTTCATAGTTAGAAGTTGACTTAGTGGGAGAAAAATCCAATTCTCATCACAATTGATAAGGATAACCAGGATAGGACCTCCAGTTCTCATACCTAGCTAAAAGCTTTATTAGTTATTATTTTAACGACTTGTTATTTCACATTACTTGTTCAACCCTTTTCAAAACCCCAAAATATACTTTTCCATAACCAATAATAATTCATACTTCCCTGTAATTCCTTGAGAAGATGACCCAAGGTTTAAATACTCGGTTATCAATTTTAAAGGGGTTTGTTACTTGTGACAACCAAAACGTTTGTACGAAGGGATTTTCTGTTGGTTTAGAATCTATACTTACAATGCTACTATATTTTTATAAAATTCTTTACTGGCAAAAATCCTAACGTCAAGCAGCAAGTTCCATCTCAAGGGAATAGAGCTTCTTGTGTTGTTTCCTAAACAATAACACGATGAAACAAGTACTGAACAAGTTCCAAGCACGAAATGATTGTCATTAACAAATATCCAAACAAGAATTAAGAGATCGAGTTGAGTGAACCTGCAGATTATGATCTTCAAGGTATCTTCTACTGATATCGCAGATTGTCCCTATAACAGTTAACAGAACGGAACCTTAAGCATGATTAGACTAAAATGAATAAAAATCAGATTGTTAGGAACTTGAAGAATTACCTGGCCAGTGATCATGTCGAGCTGTTTGATTGCAACTCTGGTAAACATACCAAATACCAACTTCAGCTTCCCAGCTCCATTAATTACAGTATCAGTGGCCCGATACTGATCACCAAAAGCATGCCTACCAATATAAATGGCCCGATTCAAATTCCATTATCTAAAAACAATTTAAAAGTGCATTACTATTGCATCTTGGAAGGTTCAACACACATTCGTGTTCAAAAACATGGACATGACCCTAAAATAATGTGTCCTTGATGTAAAATGAGCATAAGTAACTTGATCAAAGTATTGTCCTTCAAACAATTATCATCATCGTCATCTCAGATCACAAACCAAGAAAGTAATAATAATTAAGATTACAAAAATAGAATTCATCAAATCTGGACTTAGGAATTTCAGTAATCAATCCCTAATAGAAAAAAAGATAAAATTAAAAATTAAAAAGGAAATTGGTAAAGCGAGAATTGAGGCCCCAATCAACAATTCAATATATAACTTCCATGATGCAGGAGTCTCACTAACTTGAATTAACTTGAATCACGGTTAATTAGAACCGTACCTTGGGATCGGTACTCAGAGGCCTTCTGGCGAAAATCACGAGCGACGAGACGCGCAGCTTCGTCTTTGGCTTTGGAGATGATTAAGAGGCCGTGCAAATGCGAGACGTTATGAGGCGTGTACTCAAACTCTGGGACGGGTTTGCCGGCGGCTTTAAATGTCTTTGCCAACCTCTCACTCACTTCCTCGATCCGAGAAGACGCACCGGAGCCGCTCTTTGGTTCTGGTTCCGCATGATTCTGATCGGCCATTCGTAATTCGAGTTGGGAGAGACAGAGTGCGAAATGAGAGGTGATTTTAGATTTGTATTGACGTCACAGCTTGTTGTTGAAGATCGGCAGTGTCAGAGAAAGGCGTAGATGTCAGAGGTTTGGGCGTTGCTACCAGAACTAGAAATGAGTTAGTGGAGGAGGCGCCTTTGCTTGACGGCGGTGGCGATGGCGGCAGCGACGATTACGATGAGATTAGGGTTTTGGCGGTGAGACCATTCTTCACCTTCAACATAAGCCAGATCCCTTTCTCTTTAAATATATGAATCAACATTTTTTACGCCAAAGTTCTAAGAAGCACAAGCAATAATTCATTTAAAAAATATTTCAATGATAATAATACTGGCCATAACTCTATGGCCACTAAAAATTGTTTACAAACAAAACTTTTTTTGAATTTATTAGTGGCAATAAAAATAATTACCATTATAATATATAGTAATAAAGGCAAATATATAATTGCCACAAAAACATAACTTAAATTAAAGAATTAGTGGCCATTGTATTATTGCCACTAAAAATTTGTCGCTAAAACATGTTTTTTAGTAGTGTTATCTACCCTCTTATTATTGTGTAATGCATTTATCTACTGCTGAAATTATTATTATCTTAATTTGCATATTCTATCTGGTGGCTAGTTAATATTTGATTTTACGTAATAATTTGAAATTATTTATTCCTCATTCAGCCATCGGTTCATCATAGATTCTGACTGGCTTATTATCAAAATTTTTAGTATGTTACTATTAATGTTATATGAAACTAAAAACATTGTTCAAAAACAAAATAATATAAATGAATGATTTGGATGTGTTTTTGTTCATCATCATAATCATCATCGTTATAGTCATTGTCGTCTTCTTCATATACATATCGTCGTTATCATTATCGTTATCATAGAATTTTTGCATATTGATGACGTTGCCTGATCCAAAATTGATTTGGATGTATTTTTGTTGATAATTCAGTAATTTTTGTGTTTTTTTCAAACTGAGTTTGTGTGTCGCAATCATTAAGTGATTTTGGTGTATTTCTGAGTTAATTAAGATTTGTAGCAAAATTTTGATGTAAAAACTAAAAAAATTGTGTGTTATTGTTAAGAAATTTCGGTGTATTTTTATTCTGATAAATTCTGCATAATTCAAAACTCTTCATCTTCCTTCTCCTCCTCATCTTTTGACGTTTCTTCTTCTTTTTCATCATCGTGATCTTTTTTTCTTATTCGTCTTTGTGTATTTGTAGCAAAATTTTGGTGTAAAAACTAAGATATTTATGTGTCATTGTTAACAAATTTCGATGTATTTATATTGTGATAAGTTCTGCATAATTCAAAATTCTTCATCTTTCTCCTCCACATCTTTTGCATCTTCTTCTTCTTCTTTTTCATCATTATCCTCTTCTTTTTTAATTTTTATTCATTTTTTTCTTGTTTTACCTTCTCAAGTTTCTTCTTATTTTATTCTCTTAACAAGAATTAAAAAAATTAAACAAAAAAGAAGAAGAAACGCATATGTAATACTGCAAAATTACTTGGAAGAGGATGAAACTACATTTATTCAACTAAAAAAAAGAAAGAAATAAAAAAAATTATATGCATGTTTCATTGAGTTGCATGTCTTTTTGAACTCACATTGTATGATGTAATCAAAAAATAATAGCGGCGTATTTTGGTTTGTGTTTAGGTGTATTTTTGTTTGTCATTCGATATATTTTGTGTGAATTGAGGTGTACGTGGTGCTGTTTTCCTCTTTATGCTATAACTAGATAATAGAATATTGTTATTGGGCTTCTGATATTATTTTGTACATATTTAAATAATTTGTAACTGTTTTTGTCCTTCAATTTGTTGTAACAAGCCATAGAATTTTGTTCTAGTGCTTCTAGTATCATTTTATGCCTGTTTCATTGAGTTGCATGTCTTTTTAAATTCACATTGTATGATATAATAAAAAAATAATAACGGTGTATTTTGATTTGTATTTTGATGTATTTTATTTGTCTTTTGGTGTATTTTGTGTGAATTGAGGTATACTTAATGCTATTGTCTTCTTTATGCTGTAACTAGATCACAGAATATTGTTATTGTGCTTTTGATGTTATTTTGTACATATTTGAGTGACTTGCAACTATTTTTGTCCATTTATCAAGAATTTTATTCATCGATTTCTTATAACAAACTATAGAATTTTATTCTAGTGCTTCTGGTACCATTTTAATTATGTTGAGTTGCATGATCTTTTTGAATTCACATTGTATGGTGTACTAAAAAAAGTGTATTTTGGTTTGTATTTTGGTGTATTTTGTTTGTCTTTTTGGTATATTTCGTGTGAATTGAGGTGTACTTGGTACTGTTGTCCTTTTATGCTGTAACTATACAACAGAATATTGTTATTGTGTTTTTGGTATTATTTTGTACATATTTGAATGATATGCAACTATTTTTGTCTATTTATCAAGATTTTTTTCTTCAATTTCTTGTAACAAAGCATAGAATTTTGTTTTAATACTTCTAGTATTATTTTATGCATGTCTTTTTGAACTCACATTGTTTTACTCTCTTAACAAGAATAAAAAAATCAAACAAAGAAGAAGAAACACAAAATGATGCAAAATTACTTAGAAGATGATGAATCTACATTCATTCAACTAAAAGAAAGAAAGAAATTAGAAAAAAAGAAGAAGAAAAAATGCGTTAAAAAATATTTTTGTGCATTTATAGCAAAATTTTGGTGTAAAAACTAAAAAAATTATGTGTTATTGTTAAAAATTTTGGTGTATTTTTATTCTGATAAGTTCTGCATAATTCAAAACTCTTCCTCTTCCTCCTCCTCATCTTCTGTTGTTTCTTCTTTTTCATCTTATTTTATTTTTCTCATAATTTTTTTGGGAGAAAAAAATCAAACAAAGAAGAAAAAATACATAATGTTACGTTGCAAAATCAATAGAAAGAGGAAGAGAGAAAAAATACAGTAACAACAATAACAATAAAAAGAATGACGAAGAGGATAAAACATTCGAAGAAGAAGAAGAAGAAGGAATGAGAAAAAAATGAGTAAGAACACAAAGAAGAAGGAGAAGAAAGAGGAGGAGGAGAAAGAGAAACGCATAATACAAACGTTGGAGAAGAAACGTAAAAAAAGAGAAAAAGAATACGAAAAAAAGACGTGATTTTACGCACGTATTATGTAAGTGAGTTTTGGTAGGTTAAGGTTAACTTTTTTGGACTTGTTTACTAAAAAAGTTTGTATATATAGCAGGACTATGATAATAGAAATTTTAAGATACTTGGAGACTAGCTATAAAGATTCTAAGTCGAGCTAATGATATATAATATATGTCACCTAACTTTTTGTGTTTATAGTTTATTATTTATTGTTCATTTATTTAGCTTGAGTTTAGAAATAATTGTGTCACTTGACAAACCTGAGATAACTCAAAAACCATTTTAAAACGCATCTATAGTCTGTTGAAGACATTGGAAGATATCTTTATAAATCCTGATATCTCAGAGTATAATTTAACTGAACTCAAATAAAACAAGCTTATAACTTGAAAAGAAATTAGGTGACAAGTTCAATGAAAATAATCATAAGACTTAGTAACAATAGGCTTTGGCTGCAATTTTTGAGTAAGCTCATAAAGATCATCTACATCCTGATAGAATGCCCTCACAGTATGCTTTTGAAGATGATCGTGTTGCTGGAATTCTTTCACTGGATTACAAAAGATGGAGGCAAGAATACTACAATATAATTTTTTGGCTTCTTACTTTCATGGATGAAACCTTCAAGAACAAAATGATAGGTTGTGTTTTTGCCTCTGATATCTGGATTAAAATTGAGGATTATTTCTCTAAATCTATTTGATAGAAAGTCAAGCAATTGAAATTCCAGCTGAAGCTTACAAAGAAGCAAGGTCTTACTACCGTAGATTATGTCTCACGAATAAAGAGAATTGTTGATTCTTTAGCCTCTCTGAAATTTTTTCTAACTAGTGATGAACATATTGATGCTCTCTTGAAAGGTCTCAATGAAGATTACCAAAACCTAATTACTACTGTTTCTACTAAATCAGAATTGTATTCTCTCTAAGAGATTGAAATTTCTATTCTGTCTCATGATAATATGCTTGAAAAATTTTGTTTATCTGAATCTTTTTTTCCTCAAGCATATCTCACCCAATCTGCATTCCCTTTTTCATCCTCCGCTGGAAGAAGCATTGGGGGTAGAAAGGGCATGGTGGAAGATTCTTTAGAGGTTGTCGTTCTTTCTTTCCTAATAATAATCATCCCCAATGTCAAGTTTATGGCTGTTTAGGTCATATCGCTTGGTATTGTTTTCAGATATTCAATCAAGAACAGCCACCCCTTCCCAGATCGCATGATTTCCACAATCTAGTGCCTCCTCCTCTATTGCTTCGTCTTCTTCGTGTAACACCCTACCATACAGAGTCTTATGCTTAAGTCATAATTCAGAGATGGCAAGGTATTACGACCTCTAAAATAAAAATTAGTACATATAGTAGTATGAATGATTGATTATAACTAGGAGCCTTTGTAAAAAAAGGGGTAAACAAAAATCGCAACTCAAAAGCGCAACACTCCGATCGATAACGTAACGAATAAGGGTAACCAATGCGAGATTATATATATCTACAAAGGAGTATCAAAAACAGGAATATCAAGACTCAAGATCCGGCTGCGAAGATAACCGGTCCGAGCATAGCGATATATATATATGATAAAAATAAGGAAAATCCCAAAGGAAACCCAAAGGGACGCAAATACATAAAACCTAATCTCCAAAATCTCCCATAAGAGGAGTCAGCACAGTTTGCATTATTTAATGGAGATAAAAGTATCTAAGCAAAACATATAAACTAAAACATAGCCCCGAGAACAAATGGTCTTCGCAACTCTAGAAGTCTCCAGCATGCCTCAACGGGAAACTTCACATCCTGCATCTGAAAACCACAAAATCTGCATGGGTGAGAACCAGAGGTCCCCAGCATGATAACAGCTTCCACATATATAATACATAATAATAGAGGAAAGCCAAAGGCAATCCTAGAACTTCCTCCAGATAATGTCAAAGCTTATAAACAAGCTAAACCATAAAAGGGCATCTGACTAAAGATTCTTCAGTCTAACTAATGCTTCCCTTTCCAATTCCTTCAAACCTCCCAACCACCAGCAGGAGTATAATATAGCAAACACAGTTATATCAGACAAGAAATATACAAATAGGAACAGTTAAGGCATTTAGACAATTAGCAAATAATATGCAGTCAAGTAGGCAATCTCAAACAATTCATATAGTATGCATATGATGAATGCCTGTCCCTAGTGGCTGATGATATCATCTGTCGGTTATAGAGCCAACCCGACAAGTCCTGGCAGTTAACCATTGGACTGTCCCTCTATCGTGTCTCCCCAACATGAGTCATGCTCATTATAACTTGATCATAATCATGATCCATATCCATCACCATCACTGGTGAATATTTATCCATCACCATCACTGGTGAATATTTTTGGGGGTGAGCTCGTCCGGGAATTTCACAGTGCCCGGCCACCCTGACGACATAGGGTTAACAGAGCTTCGAGTTTCAACCTGGAGCACGTGGTGGCTAGCCACTGCTTTCTCCCAGGAAAACTCTCATCTCCGATAATGGAAATGCAACATTCACAATTCATTCAACAGCATATATATGCGTTTATACATAGCCATAATCATGGCCCCGCCGTAACACGGCAATAATCCAGCCATCCGGCTCACGGTTAAATCCATAACCAGCCACCCGGCTCACGGTTAAATCCATAACCAGCCGTTTCATCAACAATTACAGCCTTTCGGCCCATGGCATAACAAGCACTTCCACCACCATCCTCCGCATCTCACATATTCATGCTTGATCCTCATTGATCATCCATTTTTTCCTTGCTTCACTCGCAAGTTGCCACATTCACTAGCCCTTCTTCTCATAGCTAGACATATCTTAATGATTTAAGACATAAGTGGTGAGATCGGAGGCTTAGAAGTATGAAATTTGGCTTTTAAAACTCAAAAATCAACTTTGGGATGAAAACAGGTCCACGCGTACGCGCACTCCACGCGCACGCGTGGATGGCCTCGAAAACTCATCGATGCGTAAGCGTCATGCACGCTAACGCGTGGATTGAAAACTAGTCAAACGACGCGCACACGTCAACCACGCGTACGCGTGGGTACTCTCGTGCCCCAGGCACAAACCTGGCACAGTTCTGGCATAACTCTCTGGAAAATGGCTGGGCATTGGGTGCAGCACAATCGGTGCGCCCGCGCACATCACGCGCACGCGTGGATGGCTCTTTCGAGAAGAACGGCGTGTACGCGCCAAGTGCGTCTACGCGCGGGGGGTAATTCTGCTAAAAATTTTTCTAAGTTAAAAGCT
>NC_029780.3:18867736-18871768 GCF_000817695.3 Arachis duranensis | reverse complement strand
TTTTAAATCGTTTTTCACCCGTTCTTCGAACGGCATGGACATCCCGGATCCAATTTCATTTCTAAATAGATTTGGCACAAATAGAGATCCGTAGTCCAAGTTATGTCCCACCAAAGTATGCCCAAAAACCATGTTTTTCATAAAAATCACAAAGTGCCATTTTCAAAACAAGCAATT
Organism: Arachis duranensis; assembly: GCF_000817695.3. NCBI lineage: Eukaryota > Viridiplantae > Streptophyta > Magnoliopsida > Fabales > Fabaceae > Arachis > Arachis duranensis. Next base: position 18,871,591 of record NC_029780.3, on the reverse strand, counting down.
TCCAACTCTTTTCAAAATCAATCAAAACATGCCATTTTCATCCCTTTTCTTTGAAATCATTCAAAATATATCAATTTCAACATCAAGCCTCCTCAACTCACACATTGACACTTTATCACAATTTACAAAGTCTCTATCTCATCATTTTAACCCACTTCACCCAAGTGGCTCAAACTCAAACATATTGACATATCATATACTCTTCCTCATGCCAATTCTCAACAACACCAATTCCAATAAATCATCATTATACACAATCAATATCATACTCACCATCAACATGGTTCAACCCACAATTCAACCATAACCAATCATCAAGCATATATCACAACATGCATATTTCTCATACATCATACCACCAAGGCATCAATAATCATCATCCCATATATGACCACATCATATATCTCAATCATTTAACAACATCAACCATTCAATGCCTATCTTAGGGCCTCTAGCCTAAGTATTTCCTACCACATTACATATTAGATACAGGAAACCGAAACCATACCTTAGCCGATTTCCCAAGCTCAACCGGAGCACTTCCAAATCACTTATCCACAAGCTCTCAAGGCCTCAACACCTCCAAGAACAGATTTTTCACCACCAAATCCCTTTTTCAAACTTTTCAAAATCACCACTCAAGCTCCAATATTCACATATACACAACCTAAGCCACAATCATCATACCCATACACAACATCTCAATATCCAAACATCATAGAACAACAAATTACACTAGGGTTAAGAATCTTACCACACCCAAGGTCCAAAAAGACAAGATTAACCTTCTCCTTCAAGAGAGTTGGGTCCTATAACATCAAAGAGCCCAAAATCTCAACATTTTTGCTCATAAAACTCGAAAACAAGGCTGGAATTTCGAAGAGCAAAACGTGGCTTACCTCAAGATTAATTGTATGGGTTTTGTACAGCTCTCCGCGGTGAACGCGTGGCCGCAAACAGAGCGGCAATCGGAGCTCTAGATCAAAAGTTATGGTGGTTTGAAGATCAAGTGAGAGAAGGAACTTGAGAGTGTTCTTCCCTCCATGGCCTCCATTTTCAGCATGTGAGTGTGTTTAGTGAGGAGAGAGAATGCTGAAAACTAGGGTTTTGGTTTAGTTATGTTGGGCCAAGGGCCCACTTTGGGTTCGGTTGGCCTGGTTTGGCCCGTTCGGTCCAATCTTGGCCCGAATTATATAAAATTGGTAGCGAAATTCTCGTCTCAATCTCCTCTATCATATTTAGCCACAAAAATCACATTTTAGGCTTTCTAGAATAAATTCTCATTTATAGGCTAATTAGCCGTTAATTAACCGGATTTTACACTTCGACGTCAGCAACTCCATCCCCACCACCATCCTCCTTTCATAATCCCTGTGCCTATATGGTCGTGCCATCCTCCGTCTCTGATCCAACGTAATTTTTTGATGTTAGTGTCTCCCATCACATCACTCCTCATTAGTCTAACTTTCTCTCGTGTTCTAACTATTCGGGTCCTGAACAGATTCATGTAGGTAATGGAGTAGGTATGCATATTAAGCATATTGGTGATTCTTATTTGTATGCTCTTGATTCTAAAAGATGGTTTAAATTGTAATCCTTAATTCATGCACCTGATATTACTAAGAATCTTGTGAGTGTCTCTAAATTTGTAAAAGATAATGTATTATTTTTTGAATTTCATAATGATTTTTGCTTTGTGAAGTGCAAGCACACCAAGAAGATTCTTCTACAAGATTTTAACACTGGAGGTCTCTACCAATTTTACAATGTTGTTGTTCCAAGACTTCCATCATCCTCTCCATCCTGCTTTATTATCTGTTTCTTCTTCCAATTTTCAATTGTAGCATAAGCGACTTGGACTTGCCACAACTACCACTATTAAATCTGTTCTTCACTAGTGTAATTCTTTATAATTTTCTAATAAAAATGATGGTTTTATGCATGTGTGGTGCAATGACTGTGCTTGTGCTAAAATGCACAAATTACCTTTTCCAGATTTATTTACTTCCTATGATTCTCTTTTACAACTTGTTTATTCTGATATTTGGGGGCCTAGCCCCATGATTTCTTATTTAGGATATCAATATTATGTAATTTTTATTGATGCATTCTCAAGATATATATGTTTTTATCTGTTAGTAAATAAATCTCAAATTTTTTATGTTTTTTTTCAATATAAAGCTTACATTGAAAAATTAATTGGCCACACTATTAAATGTTTACAATCTAATAATGATAAGGAGTATGTCTTCAATTCTTTTTCTTCCTATTTACAGTAGTCTGGAATTGTTCATAGGTTCCCTTATCCTTTCATTCATGAGCAAAATGGAAGGACAAAGACAAAACATCACCATCTCACTGAGATGGCTTTGGCCATGCTTCCCACTACTCGTATGCCTTTAACATTTTGGGATGAAGAAGTCTTGACTGATGCTTTCTTCATAAATAGACTGCCAACCTCTGTCTTAGACGACAGTAAGTCATTTTTTGAAGTCTTTTTTGATCATAAACCTGATTATACTTTCTTAAAAGTCTTTGGCAGTTTTTGCTATTCTAATCTGAGATCGTATAATAAAAACAAATTTAGCTATAGATCTCATCAATGTGTGTTTTTAAGCTATGCTCAAAACTATAAAGGATATAAGTGCTTATCCCCAATTGGTAAAGTGTATATTTTAAGAAAGGTGCTATTTGATGAGAATATATTTTCATAACCTTTGTTATTCTCTGGAGGTTCTAAGTCTATATTACATCCTGTTACTTACTGCTTCAACTGATGACTTTGTTCTTAGACTAGTAGCTTTAAGGCCTCCTGATCCTGTAGTGCAACCTGACTCCACTCATTCCTTGCAAACTGAAGATACTATCATCAATGTCTCTCCTTCTATTCTCAATCAGACTCATATCAATACTGATGTGTCCACTACTCTAATTGTTTCTTTACAACCTATAACTGTACAGCCTGATTCTGCCCCCAAAAATACTCATCACATGGTCATCAAGTCCAAGGAAAGTATTCGTCGACTTAAAGCATATCTTTCTTATTTGAATTCTCAAGTCATTGATGCAAAAGTCATTTGAATTTTTACTAACAAATTCTCTAAGAATACTTGTTAATAAAACAGCCGTAGTTATTTATGAAAATTTTGGGCATAGTGATCTAAAGAAAACTACATATCTATAAATTTATGATTGATAATTTATTTTTACAACTTTAATCTCCACTCAAATTGCTAGTTTCTCATCATTTTAAGATGTTATTAAAATAAAAAAAACAGCCGTAGTTATTTATGCAAATTTGGGGCATAGTGATCTAAAGAAAACTACATATCAATAAATTTATAGTTGATAATTTATTTCCACAACTTTAATCTTTGCTTAAATATCTTTTATTTACATAGTTTTCCATTTATTAATAACAATAATTGTAGCGGTAGCCCGTGGCGGACTATATTAAAAGTACCGCAAGGATAAATGCACTATTGGCATCTACAACATGTGTTCTATATATACTATTGTATTTATTCGCATGGTATACGAAAAATATTTAATATTTTATTTATATTTAAGATAATTTTAATAAAAATTATTTTTTAATATATTTTTTAATTAAATCTAACTTATTTTTTATTTATGTGAATATTAAATAATAGTACATAATAAAAAAAATTTAAATATTATTTATATAAAAATTTATATCTAACTACAAAAATAAAATATAAAAAACATAATTAACAACAAAAAGATACAAATTGATTAAACAGTACCTAATCATTTTAATTTATCAAAGATTTCTCTATATACAAAATTAATCATGCAATTCCCCAAAATTTTCTCAAGAGATAAAAGTTTATA
>NC_029780.3:18861191-18867368 GCF_000817695.3 Arachis duranensis | reverse complement strand
TAATTGTACATTTACTTAATAGCTAGTAATAATGATAGAATTGATTGTTTTAAGATAAAAAAATAAACTTTTAATTAATGTTAAATTAATTTGATATATATTCATTATAGTCATAAATTTTAGCTATTAACATATTTTTTTATACCCGTGATTTTTTTTATAAATTTACATATATATTATTGGACAACTAAAATTTACCCTAATATACTATTCATTATATATTATCGTAAGATTATACGTGTAATTAATTTTACGTTAATATATATTAATAATATTTTAACCCAATGTTCCTATTAATTACTCACTAATAAAATTTTAACCGACTAAATATATTATTGAAGATCTAAAAATTTCAATAAATACTATTGTTAATAAAATTTTAACCCAACTATTAATTAATTTATTATTTGTTAATAATAATTTCACATAATTAATTAAAATAATTATCATCAAAGATATTATTTATTATTAGCAGATTTTTTAACTTAACTCTTTTATTTTTTCTTTAGTCATACCGAGAGCAAATAATAATAAAAATAACTTTAAAAACAAAAAAGTATTTTCATATAATAAAATTTAAAAATAATATATCCAAAAATAATAATCATAATATATAAATTGAGGCAATAATTTAAAATTTTCTAAAACTAATATAATTAAATATTAATATTTGATCTAAATTATTTAAATAATGTTTAAGTTATTCTAGTCCTTAGACACATATAGATTAGAATCATTCTCGTAACAACACCCAACTAAAACAATTTTATAAGCTCAAAAATTTAAAATCCGTGCAAATGCAGACTATCCTCTTATTAAATAAGCTTCATCATCCATTATTTATATGTAATGGGACAATGTATAGAATAGGCACAATGAGAAATTAAACTGACCTTTATTCCCATCAATGACATTGTATTGATGCACCAAAAGACCGATAGTTTCTGAAAAAAATCATAATATCTTATAAAATTATTTTTATTATGAAAAATTTAAAAGAAAAAAATTTAAATACATTACCAATATTTGAAATTGCATCTCTAAGCTTCACGTAATTCTAGCAAAATTGAACCTAAATTAAGAAAATTAAATCTCATTATATGCTCCACTTCAAAAATTTTCAGGTAGACATAAAAAATATGGAGGGGATAGAATTTAAACTTGACCTATAAAGTTCATTGGTAGCAATTGCTCGATAGACAAAAAGAATAAGTTTGAGTACGAATAATTATCAAATTATCAGAATAATAATAATAGAATGACTAGATAAAAAATATCATAAAAAATTATAATTTGTACCTTAAAAGGATCGACTTCGATGAAAAAAACAAAGAATACATTCTTATTCTATGAAGTAGTCAAAAAAAAATAACAAATTAAAAAATAAAAAAATACTTTATTTACTCTCAAATTTAGATTTATGAACCAAAAAGAAGCATTATATATAATCTTTAGTAGCACAAAATTAATTATAAAAAATAATTATTAATATCGATATCAATTTATTACTAATTAACTTGTGCATTACAGAGCATTTTAACAAAGCTATTTATGTTAATATTATATTTATGACAATTAGAATCATAAATTTACGTTTAATTTTTTATTATTGATATCAATATCAATTTATCATTAGTTATGTTCGCTTAAAAATTATGTTATAAGAATTGACAATTAGAATGATTGAAAATATTAATAATTGGGATAAAACACTTAATTAAATTAAGTATCAAATTGAATCAATATGATTTAAATTAGTAAATTTTTATGTAAATCGATGTTAATAGATTCGATTTACCTAGGAATGAAATTTGGAATGTAATAAATTAATAGTAAATCAAATCAAGTTGATTCGATGTACTACTTCTTTATACAGTAAATTAAATCTAGTTAATTCGATTTACTACTTCTGTAGCATATATAATAAATTGAATCTAATTAATTCAATTTACTACTTGTACATATTATTTACATTTACTATTTTTAAGTTAGTTGTTATTAATTTTAAAACATAAATGTCAATAAAAAACACTCTCTATTTAGATTCAAATAAAATATAAAAAATTAAAATGAATAAAAATAAAAATTTAAAATTTATATTTTAGTTCAAATTTTAGAAAATCTACGTTTTTACAAACTTACAAATTCAAAATAAAATAATAAATAATTTTTAAAAATTCATTAAAAATTATCATTTGACTCATCAACATTTAAGAAAATAGTATTTTTAATTTATTATAATTATTTTTAAATTAATACTTAAAAATTATTAAATAATTTAAAAATTTTAATTAAATTATTATCTAATAATTTCTAATTATTAACTTCACATACGTTTAGAGTCTTCACCACTTGTTAATATTATGGTTTTGAAGATCAATCGAGTAATCGGATCCGACCAGTTAAACCAAAATTTATCGGTTAGTCCGATTCGTTTAGATGGATAAATAGTCCAAATTGATTACTGGATTTGAATTAAAAAAAAATCGGGAGTGCACTTTTGCGGGAGTGCGTCCATATCTTTGTTGATTTTTTAGGCTGTGTTTGTTTACAAAGATAGAATACTGAGATATAGATATAAAGACACAAAATCATATTTCGCAAAGGAGATATGAACATAAATAGTATATTTAGAGACATTAAATTAATGTATTTTGTATTCATTCTGACAGAAAAAACAAAAAACATTAACAAGAGACACAATTTATTTTTATTTTTTATTATTTTTATTAATTTTTTATAATTATATTTTTTTATTATTATATTTGTTATCTCAAATTTTTTGAATGGAAAAAAATATGAATAAATTATATTTTTATAATTTGTTCTAGTTTATCACCAAATAAAATAAAAGAATACAAAATTTTGTATTTATGTCTATCAGTATCTTGTTCTATTTTATTCTTAATGTCTTGTCCTGCTCTATTCTTAAAAACAAACGCAGTCTTATTGTCCCTTGTCGATCCTCCATTTTTCGTAGTCAAAGCAAATAAGAAGAAGAAAGGATGATGAGAGAGTGACATATATTAGAAGAAGGGATGAGGGAGAGGGAAGTATAACGAGGGATAATGAGAGGAGAGCGATTCGGATAAGAGAAGAGTAAACCACTTGATCGTGAATAGCTTAAATTTGGAGGAGGGATTTTGATCGTTTGGGGTCTTATTGATTTAGGTTCAGTTTAGACAGTGTAATTAAATTTTTTCTGAAAAATAGTTTAAATAATAAATAATTATATTAAAAATAGTTTATAAATAAGTGATATTGTATTTGAGTTTTTAGTTTTAAAAGTATTTATTTTAAAAGAAATGTTTAAGGCATTATTTGACTAATTTTAAAGAAGTTTTTTTTTTTTGCATGGTCGATATCCTTTATTTTTTAAAATATTCATTTTCGTATTTGAGATTTGTCCTAGAACTTATTTGTGATAAGTAAAATGACATAACTAAAAAAATTTGGTCGATTGTCCTGAATTTATTTTTGGCAACTACTCAAGCGAAAAAAAAGTAAAAAATCGTTTTATAAAAATTCATTATTTAAAAATATAATTTATTTATTTAGTCATATTTTAAACAAAAATAACACTTTTATAATATATTAAAATCTAACAATATAATTCATCATTTAAGGATTAAAAAAAAATATTTTTATATGAAAACAATTATAAAATTTTTATGATAGTATCCATCTTTATTTTTAACTTATGCATTTTTAAAATTTAATAATTAGAGCAATTTGGTGATAGGTTGAATTTTCAGATCCTTGATCAATAATATTCTTTCGCCCTCGTTAATTAAATTTTCAAGTGTAATATAAATGCACACCAAGAGAAAATTGAATAATTAAGTTTGAGAGAAATAAAATAAATGAATAAATTCTATTCATTGATGATCACCACCAAATACATTAAAATCATGAAAAATCCAATTTCCCTTGATACTTCTTTGTTCTTCAGACTTTAATTAAGCCTTGATGAAGCCAGCATCGTAGGAAATGCCAGTGGCTGGGACCCAGGTGCTAGCTTGAATCCATGGCTCAGCAAGATATTTAGCAGCAGTATTCTTGTTAATAAGTCCTTTTGCAAATTTGGCCCTGGCTCCGGCGTTGGCACCAGCTCCAGTGTTTCCAAACTCAGCAAAGTAACAATTGTCAGTGTTAGCCTCAGTTGGTGGGTTCCATGGGATATAACCTTGTGGCTGGATCAAGTCACCAATGTTATTCTCAATGAACACTGCCCTTGAGAATGCCTTCCATGGCCTTGCCAAGAATGTCCTCACTGTCAACCTGTCTGGGTAGAGGGCGGCATCAGCCATGATCTCACAATTTTGGAGGACAATACCAGTAGGCATGTTCTTCTGGTCAGTTCCATCGGCGACCACGATGTTCTGCTGGTTTGACATGGGCTTCCTCACAATGATCCTAGAGTTTTGGATCAAGGTGGTACCATAGCCGAAGATGAAGTCAATGGTACCAGAGATTTCGCAGTTGCGGTAGAACTGACGGTGGGCGTGGGCATAAAGTGTATCTTGGTAACCACGCATTGCGCAATCAAAGAAGGCTGAGCGATCTCCCTGCACGCGGAGTGCCACTGCTTGGTGACCTTCGGCGCCAGCGGTGTTTTCGAATGCAATTGACTTGGCAATGAAATCATCGGCATTGGAAGCTGCACATACAGTTTATTATATCAAATCTATTAAATATTTGATTAATTTTTAGAAAATTAGTTATCAAAACAACATAAGCATATTTTATTTTCTAGTAACATGTTTTATACATTGTGAATTGGGATGATATATTTTCATTTCTATGATAAAATGATTTTGACAAAATATAATAGAAACTAGGAGAAATAAACCTAGACTTACAGAATGTGGCGGTTCTCATTGTCTTGGTACCCTCATGGAAGTTCTTGCGACCAGTGATAATGGTTCTTGTATTTCCATCACCATAGATAAGCAAGTTCTTGCACCTCTTGTCAACGGTAATGTATTCGTCATAAACGCCAGCCTTAACATAGATAATGTATCTACCTTGGAAGTTGGCGGGGTAGGAGTTAATTGCGTCCAAGACGGTCTTAAATTGGCCACTACCATCCTTGGCAACAACAACATTAGGTTTGACATTATCGATGTTAGCCAAGAGTTTGCGATCTGCGGCGGATAACCAAGTGGGGAATCCCTCATTATCCACCTCAAGGAGCTTCCTAGAAGCGGGTTTGAGGTTCAAGTTCAAACCAAGACCATTAAGGAAGTGGGACAATCCGGAAACAACATCAAGAGCAAGACCAGTGAGTTTGCCAACACTGTCCAAGCTGTCAGATTGCAACTCGGTTTGGACCTTCTTTTCACCTTCGGTGTCAAAGCCGTCCATGCAAGATTGTTGGTAGGCAATGACGGCACCCAACCAGTTTTTGAGTTCTGCAGAACTCTGGTAAACACTTGCAAAGTTGTTCTCAGTGACAAGGTTGATAGAGGCCTCCAGTTCGTGCATTGCTGATTGCAACAAGTCCTTGCAATCTTCAAGGGCCATCTTCATGCCTGGATTACTCTGACCGTGCTCCACGGAAAGGGTATCAGTCATGTTGAATGCCTTGATGACACTGTCCAAGGTTTTCCTTACCACCTCTGAGACGTAATCCTTTGGGTCTGTGGTGTTGACATTGCCAATGACATCATAACAAAGTTTCTTGTCATCTGCGTTTTGGCACAATGAGTCAACTGCCTTATTGTGGGTTTTCAATTGGTCGTTGCTGTTGTTGTTGCTAACAACGGCAACGGTGCCAATGACAACACCAACAACAAGAATGATAGATACTCCAGCGACAATGACTTTGCCGTTTGCCATTTTTCAGGAAATTGAATATGGAACCAAATTAAATCTTGGTTGATTGGGAAGGAAGCCTTCCCAATCGTTTATTAGACTATGCAGATGCAGATGGTGATGATGAAAACCTTTCACAATCTTGGGGTATTTATACTTGTGTTACTAACATCTGTGCAAACCAAAAATAGCATTAATTGACCGAATCTTTGGTTTGCTAAAGAAAATTTTGGCCCTTATTCTTCATTTTTCTGGCTCCATACACGTACCTGTACACTAGTAACAATTCAAAAGAAAACAATGGCTTCATTACCGGAGATAAAATAGTATAGCATTATTTTCAATTTTAAGATAAAGTAA
>NC_029780.3:18847802-18860885 GCF_000817695.3 Arachis duranensis | reverse complement strand
TAATTTTAATAGCTGTTTTTAGTATATATATTTTAGTCATAGTCGGACTTTTATAAACAACATTATTTTGAAACTTAATTCGGAGGGGAAGGCTATTCAACACAATTATAGGCAACGTGCTAATAGAAAGTTTCCAAATTAATTAACGTTTTAAACAATGGGATTTACAAACTTTCACTTAATTAATGCACTATGTACTATTATTCTTTTGATAATGTTTAAGATATCGTATAAAATCAATTTAAAACAGTTTAAAATTATTTTATTTTATATTTATTTAGTAAAATCTAAAATATTATAACTTTTAGTATATAACTAGTATATAACTAGTTTTAATATATTAAATTTGACTAAATAAATATAATAATTATTTTAAATATTTTATATAATTTAATTACTTTTATTATTTTATGTAAAGAAAATTTTGTTTATTAAAGTCTAAAAAATAATATTAAAATTAGTACTATAAAAAAATATTTTAAATTTAATATTATGAAGAAAAAGTAAAAAAAAAATTATATAAAGACTAATTTGATTAATTTTAAAATTTTAGGGATGAAAATAATTTACGTTTGGATTTTCAAGGACTATTTTGATTATAAATTAAATAATTTTTTTACATGTCAAGTGACACGTCAACAAATCATCTTATGACACGTGGTATTAACCTACCATGTCATCATCCCACGTGACACTTAACGTGACACATCATCATCTAACTAACAGAAGAACCAATTTGATCTACATTTTATTTTTCAAAGACTAATATAACTAAAAAAAACTTTTTAAGGACTAATTTAAAAATTAAGTGATCTTTCAAGAATAAATTTGACTATTAACTCATACTAGAATTATACGAGGCAATTACAAGAAAGCATGCAAGAACTGATACAAGACAGATTGTTTTACTCAAGGACTATCATGATCATTGTCAATATTAACTGTATTCTATTTTGGTTCCGATATATTCTCAATTGTCACAGTTAGTCGATAATAAATAAGTTTTGAGTTTTAAAGTAGAAACTTTATTTATGGGATTTATCGAGGATCACATATCGACAAGAAAATGAATTTCAATAGGTAAGGATTCATCGTAGAAGAATAAAGTAATAAAAAAAAAGAAAAAGTTGATAAGTGAAACTAATTAATGATAATTATTTATATCATGCAAAAAAGCATAACAATTATTCAGAGATTAATACACGTGAGAGTTGTGTTTGAATTTAATTGGTCGAAAATTCTTATAAATAAGTGAAAGTTTGAAAAAAAAGGGTTGAAATCTCGAATAAAAAAAATACTCTCAGACACTCATATCCTTAGTGAATTCCTAAGTCTAAGAGCATTTTTTTTCTATAGGCCAGAGTTCCTTTCATGTCTTTTAAATTTTATTTAAATTTTTTATAAACTTTTTTTCTTGCAAATTTATCTTTCCATCAAGTTTATTCTTTTCGTTTTTCTTTAAGATTCAGTACTTTGTTTTCGATTTCAAAGTCTTTCGATTTTGTCGAAGACAGTTTATTGTTTTGTTTAAATTCAATGTTATTTCATTCAATTCCAGTCATTTTTATTTTCAAATTTGTTTTGTTTTTCTTTCAGATTTTCTTTTATTATTTTATCCAATGAAATGAATCTTTGATGCACTTTCGAGAACTAATACTCATAAAGAGGAGTAGGTTTCGTTCCCAAATCACTAGATATCAAACTATTTAGATTTGTAAAAAATTTGTAAAATAAATTAGCACATCCGATGGGACAGTTTTAAAAATTAAGTGTGACAAAAAGTGTTTTATAATGATCTAGTGCATGTAACTTAGAAGTAGCAAGATTATTCGAATAGTAGAAAAAATTTCTAATACTAATGTGAAATCATCTGTAAATGATAATGTTGCTATAGTTGCATCAATTCCTTCGAAAATATTGTCACATGCTGAAAGTAGTACGATTGGGGAGAATGTAGCAGTTACTAATCCCAAGTTGGGAATAGTGGGTGAAATCAACACCCACAAATTGCTATGACACAAACGTCAGTAACTATTGGCTGGCCTCTTTATGGCGTTTCTCTAGGTTATACTCCACCAATTAGTAGGTATGCTCCACTAATTAGATTTGAAAATTCATCAAGTTTTGGTAGTAACCCAGTGTCTCCATTATATTTTGAATTTTTTCAGAGTTATCAGTTGAGTTCTACATCGAATGCTTTTAGTTTGATGGCTGCTTTTCGACAACATGTTGATGAAAGTCGTCATGATCTAGTCAATTTATTGACTCAACAGATGACTACAATTTTGAATCCTATGATGGCTGATTATGAATTAAAATTCGAGCGCGTTGCTAGGCAAATGGAGAGAATTGCTCGAGTTGTTGATTATGATGAAGGAGATCAAAATTTGCAAATAAATCAGGAAGATAAGATGAATATGCCTAGAAATATAGGAGGTGATATGCATTTTAGAGATACTCCTCGAGTTGTTTGACGAGATCAAAATGCGGATGATGTGTTGGCTCGAATGAGAGTCGATCAGCGTGGTAAGAGATACCAAGTTATTAAGATTATTGAAGATGTATTTAATAGGGTTGGATTCAATGTAATAGGTTTTATGAACCCTACTTTATTTCTGCTTTTCCTACTGCTGTACAAGCGGCAGAAGTGCTTAGAGGAGTGAAAAATTCTAAAATAGTAACAAAGTTTACAGGAAAAGTTGGTGAATCGACCACTGAGCATATTGCTCGATATATGGTTGAGTTGGAAAATTTAGCGAATGATAAAAATTTAAAGATGAAGTTTTTTCCTTCTTCTTTAACAAAGAATGTATTCACTTGGTTTTCTAATTTTAGGCCCAATTTGATTGGAACCTGAGCACAACTGGAGAGTACTTTTCATTCTCAAATTTTCAGCAGAGAGTTAAATGTGACCATCACTGACTTAGTGGCTTTGAAACATGAGGATGGAGAATCAATGACAAAGAAAAACAGTTACAAAAAAATCCCATCACCCGCTAAATTCATAAAGGGCAAGGTTGTAGTTGTAGCCCCCAATCAATGACAAAGAGAAAAATGTTGATTTAGATTAATAGTATTTTGAAGAAGGTGATGAGGAGATGGTTAGTACCATTTTGATTATACCTACTGAATATCTAAGAGAATATGAAGAAAATCTAAGTAAGGATTATGATGTGGAGGATAAAGAGGCCTTTGCTTTCATTTGATCTGAAGATGAGTTGGGGTACTTTCAAAGGTCAACAGAGAAGTAGAAATCACATCTTCAACCATTACAAGTCACTGCTTACATGAGTGGCATTTGTGTTAACAAAGTCCTGGTCGATAGAGAGGCAGCAATTAGTTTGTTGCCAAAAAGGATGTTGACAAAGGTAGGAAAATATTTTGATGATTTGATCCCTACTAATATCTCAGTGACCGATTATAGTAGTATATTAATTACTGCAAAAGGACTAGTAACTCTTCGAGTGTAGGTAGGATCTTCAAATCGAAACACTGTTTTTGTGGTAGTGTCTTCGAAAGTTAGTCATAATGCATTGCTAAGGTGAGACTGGATTCACGGTGTTGGAGCTATACCTTTGACCGTGCATAAGAGTATTCTTCTTTGAATTGATGAAGGAAATCTGAAGTAATTAAAGTAGATTCAAGTTTATATTTGGAACAATTACACGTCAATTTTAAGGTTTATAATGAGAAGCTAAAACCTCTTAATGTCGATAGGGTGCTTAATTCATATAATTGTGAGAGCTACTTTTTAACTTCAGAAGGACTTAATGTGAAGCTTTATTAGCCAAAGCTCAATTTTCCTCTTACTCGATGAGAGTAGTGGTTTTGTGAAGATTGATGGTTCAAAAATATCTTGCCATCTGAAAGTCAAGATGTTTCAAATAATTTGGTTACTTTAGAAAATTATTTAAATAGTTTCAATTCTGTAGAGAAATTTTTCTTGTGTTAGAAGTGATTCTTCTGATGAAGTTGAATTATATAGGAATTTCAATTCAGTTTCTCTAATTCCTAGTATAAATTCGATTCATCAGATCGAATTTAGGCATAGTTTAGGTTTTACTACTTTTCCCATTCCTAAAAAAAATGTTATTGACCAGTCTTCTATTAATATATCTCAAAGTCTTTGTATTGAAATGATTCGATTGTTGATTTGCTTGATAATAAAGTTTATTTTTCCTCAAATGAGTTAATAGATTTATCTTTTGATTGCATTTATGATTTAGAAGCTTTGGGTTTCAAAAAATATTCATTTAATGATGATAATGGTAAAAGAGACTTTGAGCTCAAGATCTTCTTGAGGAAATTAATTTATGTTCTATCGATGATGTTAGCCCTACTTATATTTGTAAGAATATTGACGAGCAATTTCGAACAGAATTAATCAGCCTTTTAGTTGAATATAGAGATTGTTTTTCTTGGGATTATCATGAGATGTCTGGGCTTGATCGTTCTTTAGTAGAACATTGATTAGCTTTGAAGCCATTTGCCCGGCCAGTGAAGCAAGCGCCTCGACGCTTTGCACCTGAAATCAATCTAAAGATTAAAGAAGAAATCAAAAGATTGATTAAAGCAAAGTTTATTCAAATAGCTTGTTATGTGGATTGGGTATCAAATATTGTACCTGTGATGAAAAAGAATAGGAAATTACGAGTATTTATTGAATTTTGAGATTTAAATAATGCTACTTCCAAGAATGAATATTTTATGCCTGTGGCGGACATGCTAGTTGATTCTGCAGCAGGTAATGAAATTCTAAGTTTCATGGATGGTTATTCAGGATATAACCAGATTTTTATAGCTAAGGATAATTTCTCAAAAACTAGTTTTCAATGTCCTGGGATATTAGGAACTTATGAATGGGTAGTGATTCTTTTTGGTTCGAAGAATGCTGGTGTGACGTATCAGCGTGCTATGAATATTATTTTTCATGAATTCATCGAAAAATTTATGGAAGTATACATTGATGATGTAATGGTTAAGTTAAAGCCAATAGACCAACATCTCGATCATTTACGACAAGCATTTAATACCATGTGTAAAAAAATTTTAAAGATGAATCCTTTAACGTGTGCATTAGGAGTATCAGCAGAGAACTTTTTGGGATTCTTGGTTCAAAAGAAAGAGATTTCCAGTGAGAAAAATAAGGCTAAGGTAATTTTGGAGCTACCTCCACCAACATCGAAAAAAGAGGTACAGTCATTTTAGAGAAAACTTAATTTTCTTTGACGTTATATCTCTAATCTTTCTGGATGAACACGAGTTTTTTCATCTTTGGTCAAACTTAAAGACAAGTTGTAATATGTTTGGACAAAAGAACATCAGAAAGCATTTGATTCGATCAAGACTTACCTGTCTAAGGCACCAATAATGGTAATTGTTCGTCCTCATGAACCATTAAAGTTATATATTGTAGCTTCGATAAATTAAATACTATCGGATGTATGTTAGCTTAAGATGATGAGAAAGGTCATGAAATGGACATTTATTATTTGAGTAGAGTGATGTCTGATATTGAGTCAAGATATTCTCCGATTGAAAAATTATATTTGTCTCTTTACTATGTTTGTATGAAATTGAACTGTTACATGGTTACAAAGACTATTAAAGTGGTTGCTCAAACGGATTTGATAAAATACATGGTATCTTATCCCATGTTAAGAGGTTGATTAGGCAAATGGATACCTGCTTTAACAGAATTCAATTCGCAATATGTTCTGGATAAGGTCATTAAAGGTTAAGTCATTGGGTGCTATTTTAGTTGATAGACCGAATAATCATAATGACCAAGGGGTAAATATTATCGAAGTAGATTTTGATTGTTGGAAGTCGTATTTCGATGGTTCAAAACATAAAGATGGTGCTGGAGTTGGGATCTTAATCATTTTCCTGGAAAGTGTCCTATCGGAATTCTGCTTCGACCTAAAATATCCATGTTCAAACAATATCACTGAGTATGAGGCATTAATTTTGAGATTGGAGATTTTAATCGATAAAGGGGCACTGGATGTTCAGATTTTGAGGGATTCTCAAATGGTTTTAAAGCAATTGTCGAAAGCATTCAAATATAATAATAGGAAATTACAAAAGTATTTGTCGACAACATGGGACTTATTGGTAACTTTTTGAAAAGTGTCATTGGTTCATATTCCAAGAATTCAAAATGAGATTTCCAATGAGTTGGCTAAAATTACATCCAAATATAAAATACTTCCTGAAATTTTAGGAAAATTGGCCAAAGTTCGACAAATTTTGGTGCCTATTCAAGAAAAAGAAGTTTTAGTTGTAGATGAATGGGATGATGATGATTCGAGGAAACCGATTGGGGAATATTTACAAAATCCTAATACTCGAGTCGATCAGAAAGTTAAATTAAAAGCAATAAATTTTATGTTGATGGGTGATGAGTTATATAAAAAAAGTATTGAAAGAAGCCTTTCGAGGTGTTTAAGTAAATCTGAACAAGATATTACTTTTGGCGAAGTCCATAGAGGCATATGTGGTACTCATCAAGCTGGAGAAAAAATGAAATAGAAACTTCAACGTGATCAAGTATATTGGCCATCTATAGTTAAGGATTGTATTGATTATGCTAAAGCATGCCAAGAATGTCAGAAGCATGGAGTAATACAACAAATTCCTGCTTCTAAATTACATTCGTTTATAAAACCATGGTCATTTAGATGATGGGCTTTGGATTTGATTGGAATAATTCATTCCCCTTCATCGAAGAATCATAAACTTATTTTAGTCACTATTGATTATTTCACAGAATGGGCTGAAGCTGTTCCTTCAGTAGAGGGAGGTCAAAATGAAATTATTAATTTTATAGAAGAATATATAATTCATCGATTCAGAATTCCTCAAATGTTGAGCACCGACCAGGGTACTATGTTTGCTGGCCAACATATTAGAAATTTTAAGCATCGAGAAATATAACTATGGTAACTTCGACCCTATATTACGCACAAGAAAATGGCCAAGTTAAAGCGGCAAATAAAATTTTAATTAACTTGATTAAAAAAGAAAATTGGCCAAAAATTTTGAACTTGACATGAGACTTTAAGTCAAATATTATGGGCTTATCAAAATTCACCCAGAGGATCGACGAGTACATCTCCTTATAAATTAGGTTATGGTCATGATGCAGTATTACCCTTAGAAATTAACCTCAATACCTTAAGAGTGATGAGGCAAGATGAGTTACCAATTGAAGATTATTGGAATGCAATGTTCGATGAATTGAATGAGTTAGATAATGAATGTATCTTGGCGCTTGAAAATCTCATTCATCAAAAAGAAATTTTTTCTCGTATTTATAATTGACGAGTAAAAGAAAAGTGTTTCCAAGTGGGTAAATTAGTTCTCAAAGTTATATTACCGATAGAAAGAAAGTCAAAATTTTATGGTAAGTGGTCCCATAATTAGGAAGGACCTTTCTAGGTAATCAATTTATATTCCGGGAATGCATATCGTATTAAGAATATTGATTTGGGTGATGAAGTTAAGTCAATAAATGAAAAATATCTAAAACGATATTGATGCTAGGAAAGTAATGTTTAATATATAAAAGAGAGTACAAATAATAGAAAGAAAGTTTCAATACAGAAGAATATTTGAAATCATTGAAAAATAAAGCTTTAATAATTTCTCCGGCTCAAAGCGAAGTTGAACTCTTTCTTCATTATAAGAAGAGTAAACCATGATTTTGTCATTTTCGTCGACTTGTATCCTGTCGTACTTTCTTTTAATCTCAGCCTATTTGTTCCCCATTTCACAAAGGCTTCGAAACAGATTTTGTTTCTTCTTTTGTGCTTTAACATTAAGTTCCTCCAAAGTAAGTTCTTCTTCTCGAACTAAAGCAAGCTCCTTTTCGAGTTCTTCCCTACGCTTTGCTTAGCGAGCTCGAGTGCTGGCAGCATGGGCAACATTGATATCAAATTTGTTGAATGTTCTTTGTGTTGATTGGTGGCACACATCGATATATGTAACTTCTACTTCAATTTTGGCCATTTCCTTCTTCACTTCATTTATTTTGTCTTGAGAAATAAAAAAGTTATTAGAAACCTTCTCAAATTTCTTCACCACCATAGAAAATCAAAGTGGAACATGGAATTCAAGGAAGGCACTCAAAATGTCAGATAAGATGTTGTTCAAATCATGTTGTTTAACCCACTAATCGACAGTATGAGTTAAGAGCCTAAGAAGAAAAGTTAATTGTTTGAAAGTCTGTGGATTTAGATCTTCTGGAAGACTTTGTCCTAGCAATTCCTCCATAGTTAGAATTAAAGTTGGTATCTCCACCTTGTGAGTAATTCTGGACATTATAGCTAAGAGTTCAACTAACTCAGCATTAGGAGGGCTAGAGACAATGGCTGAAGGCCCATTTTTAGGTTTTGAATCTTGTTGAGGAGATGACATGGATTGACCAGTTAAATCTGAAGGAATTTAGAATTCTAGAATAGCTTGAGGATGAGACATTTTCTTTCCAGTGTCCTGAACACGAGAGTCAATTATTTGCGAAAGAGGAGTATTGATGATAAGGTTAACATCAATAGGAGAAGAAGGAGAAGAATTATTCACAGCTTGAAATAAAAGGAATCTTTCTTCAATCGAGCCCATCGGATTTTGTTCTTCAATGGCTGATGGATAGATAACTTTGATAGGAGAGATGATGGAAGTAGTCAATGGCTAAACGGGTGATTGAGCTTTTTGAGTTTGTGGTAGATAATGAGAGATTACATTGTCATTTGAAGATGACTAACTTGGATGATTATCTTTCTTCTTTTTTGGGTTATCTTGTACCATTGATGTAGAAGGAGTTGATCGAATGGTTTCTCCAACCTTTGTTATGATAAAAGTAGCTATGAGCGAATCAAAGTCAAAATCAATAAAGTTAATGTTGAATTAGTTAATAAATATACCATGATAGATTATAGTGGCCTAGAGCGGGCTCGAAATTTTTCTCAAAATAAGATTGGTCTTATAAGTATAGTTCCAAACCCAAATAATTGGCCACTAATCAAATTATAATTCTAAAGATAGTCACAATCAAAATAAAATATTAACCGAGAGTTTTAAGTCTGGGGTCGTCTTCACTAGGAGTTGCAATTGAGGTGTTACATTATTGGCTATGAGGGAAATGGGGATTGGATGATAGCAATTGGCAAGAAATTAGAATGCAAGAAGGTAACTTAACATACAAGGAATTAAATGAAGGCAAGTGAAGGCAATGAAAATGAAAATTGAAAGCTAAAAGGACTCTTGGCAAGAAGTGGAAAGTTAAGGATTCCTATCCTAGTTGTGGACCACAAACATGGTAATTGTGTATGAATTAATCCCAATTAGTCAACCTTTCATCGAGGATAAGTCAACAAGGCATAATTAATCTCAATCTCTAAGTCCTAATCATCACACTAATTAGCTTAGTAAAAGGTTAGCGTAAAGGGAAACCAAATTAATTAACAACCCTCACACAATGTGGAATGGACATCCACCACTCAAGTTCACCCAAACCATACAAGTTCCCAACCAAGAGTATAGAAAGCTAGGCTAAAACTCAACCAAGCATTTTATCAAACACTTGGTGGGTATGAAAATAAAGCATGATAAAATGACAAGAAATAATAAATGCTACAACTACGAAGCAAAGAAAATAAAGATAGCAACTCAATAAAGCAATAAATGACATGAAACATAAATTTGCATTAAATGTAAGTTAAAATAACAAGAGTGTGCTTAAACATAAAAGGTAACTAAAAAGAGAAATTAACAAGATAAACAAGGAAATTAAGACAAGAGAACAAAGAAAGGTAGAAGAAACAAGATTAAAATAAGAATTATAAGTAGAGTTTACAAAGAAATTAAACTAAAAATCCTAGGTTCTAGAGAGAAGGGGGAGCTTCTCTCTCTAGAAAACAACCTACATAATGTTAAACTAACCCTAATTGCTCCCCCCTTTCACATGGAAAAAGGGCCCCTTTTATATGGAAACAATAAGCTTCAGAAAGTCCCAAAATTGGGCTCTAGAGGCATAGAAATTGCCCCCAGCGATTTCCATTAAGTGAGTCACGTGCTGGGACCTGTGTGTACGCACAGGTGTGTGCGTACGCACACTTCGCTGATTTTCTTCTTGTGCATATGTGATGAGCGGATAATTTATACGCTTTTTGGCATTGTTTTTAGTATGTTCTAGTTAGTTTTTATTATATTTTTATTAGTTTTTAGTTAAAATTCACTTTTCTGAACTTTACTAAGAGTTTTTGTGTTTTTCTATGATTTCAGATATTTTCTGGCTGAAATTGAGGGACTTGAGCAAAAATCTGATTCAGAGACTGAAAAGGACTGCAGATGCTGTTGGATTCTGACCTCCCTACACTCGAAGTGGATTTTCTGAAGCTATAGAAGCCTAATTGGCGCGCTCTCAACTGCGTTGGAAAGTAGACATCTTTGGCTTTCCATCAATGTATAATAGTCCATACTTTTTCCGAGATTTGATGGCCCAAACAGGTGTTCCAAGTCAGCTCAATAATTCTATCGTAAAACGCCGGAACTGGCACAAGAATGGGAGTTAAACGCCCAATCTGGCACAAAAGCTGGCATTTAACTCCAAGAAGAGTCTCTACACGAAAATGCTTCAATGCTCAGCCCAAGCACACACCAAGTGGGCCCGGAAGTGGATTTTTATGTAATTTACTCATCTTTGTAAACCCTAGGCTACTAGTTCACTACAAATAGGACCTTTTACTATTGTATTCTCATCTTGGTTCTTCTGGTTCCCTCTCTGGGGCCGAAACCAATGATTACTACTATCACTTATGTATTTTCAATGGTGGAGTTTCTACACACCATAGATTAAGGTGTGGAGCTCTGCTGTACCTCGAGTATTAATGCAATTACTATTGTTCTTCTATTCAATTCAGCTTATTCTTGTTCTAAGATATTCATTCGTACCCAAGAACATGATGAATGTGATGATTATGTGATGCTCATCACCATTCTCACTTAAGAACGTGTGCCTGACAACCACGTCCGTTCTACAAGCAAACAAGGCTTGAATGTTTATCTCTTGGATTCCTTAATCGGAATCTTCGTGGTATAAGCTAGAATTGATGGCGGCATTCAAGAGAATCCAGAAGGTCTAAACCTTGTCTGTGGTATTCTAAGTAGGATTCAAGGATTGAATGACTGTGACGAGCTTCAAACTCGCGATTGTGGGGCGTTAGTGACAGATGCAAAAGAATCACTGGATTCTATTCCGACATGATCGAGAACCGACAGCTGAATAGCCGTGCTGTGACAGAGTGCGTTGAACATTTTCACTGAGAGGACGGGACTGTAGCCATTGACAACGATGATGCCCAACATACAACTTGCCATGGAAAGGAGTAAGAAGGATTGGATGAAGACAGTAGGAAAGCAGAGAGACGGAAGGGACAAAGCATCTCCATACGCTTATCTGAAATTCTCACCAATGAATTACATAAGTATCTCTATCTTTATTTTATGTTTTATGTTATCTTCCATAACCATTTGAGTCCGCCTGACTGAGATTTACAAGATGACCATAGCTTGCTTCATACCAACAATCTCCGTGGGATCGACCCTTACTCGCGTAAGGTTTATTACTTGGATGACCCAGTGCACTTGCTGGTTAGTTGTGCGAAGTTGTGATAAAGAGTTAAGATTGAAATTGAGCGTACCATGTTGACAGCCCCATTGCTCTTTATTTTCTTTTTCCACATAATTTTCGAAAAATCCAAAAAAGTTACAAAATCATAAAAAACCAAAAATATTTCTTGTTTGAGTCTAGTGTCTCATTTTAAGTTTGGTGTCAATTGCATGTTTCTGTTCTTCTTGCATTTATCATGTGTCTTCATTGATCTTCAAGTTGTTCTTGATGATTTACTTGCTCTGATCTTTAAATTCTCTTGTTTTGTGTGTTTTGTTGTTTCTCATATGCATTCTCAATTTGTTAGTGTCAGTAGTACACAAACTTCTAAGTTTGGTGTCTTGCATGCATTGTTTATTTGATTTTAGTTGCATTTTAATTTTTCCTCATCATTAAAAATCCAAAAAAAATTTTAATTTGTGTCTTTTCAAGTCAATAATACAGAGAATTGAAGATTCAGAACATATAGCAGAGGAATTACATAGAAAAAGCTGGGCGTTCAAAACGCCCAGTGAAGAAGGAAAACTGGCGTTTAAACGCCAGCCAGGACACCTGGCTGGGCGTTTAACGCCCAAAAGGGTAGAGTTTTGGGCGTTAAACGCCAGAATGGATACCATTCTGGGCGTTTAACGCCAGGATGGCACAAGAGGGAAGACTTTGTTTTTAATTCAAATTTTTTTCAAGTTTTCAAAATTTTTCAAAATCAAATCTTTTTCAAATCATATCTTTTCAATCATATATTTTCATAATCAATTTCTTTCCATTCTCAAAAATACTTGCTAACAATTAATGGTTTGATTCAACATTTCAAGTATGTTGCCTTTTCTGTTGAGAAAGGTTTAATGTTTGAATCATATCTTTTCTTGTTAGCCAAGTCATTGATTTTAAAAATCAAATCTTTTTTAAATTGTTTTTCAATCATATCTTCTCAATCATATCTTTTTAAAACTATACATTTTCAATCATATCTTCTTAATCATATCTTTTTCAAAAATAGTTTTCAATCATATCTTTTTGATTTCTAATTTCAAAATCTTTTTCAAAAATCACTCTACTTCTTTCTCAATCTTAGTTTTCGAAAATCATCAATCAATTTTCAAAATGTTTTTAAAATTTTTTAATTTATTTCTTCCCCTCTTCTCACATCCTTCTATTTATGGACTAACATGTACAATTCGAACTCTATCTTTCTAAGTTCGAATTCTTCTACCTCTTCCTTCTATTATTCTTTTCCTCTGACACCTCAAGGAATCTCTATACTGTGACATAGAGGATTCCATATTTTCTTGTTTTCTTCTCTTTCATATGAGCAGGAGCAAAGACAAAAGCATTCTTATTGAGGCTGAACCTGAACCTGAAAGGACCTTGAAGCGAAAGCTAAGAGAAGCTCAAGCACAATTCTTTGTAGAGGA
>NC_029780.3:18846205-18847392 GCF_000817695.3 Arachis duranensis | reverse complement strand
TTGGATAGCTCTGCTGGAGGATCTCTTCATCTAAAGAAGACGCCTGCAGAAGCTCAAGAACTCATTGAAATGGTTGCAAATAACCAATTCATGTATGCTTCTGAAAGGAATCCTGTGAACAATGGGACGAATCAGAAGAAAGGAGTTCTTGAGATTGATACTCTGAATGCCATTTTGGCTCAGAACAAAATATTGACTCAGCAAGTCAATTTGATTTCTCAAAGTCTGTCTGGAATGCAAAATGCACCAGGCAGTACTAAGGAAGCTTCATCTGAAGAAGAAGCTTATGATCCTGAGAACCCATCAATGGAAGAGGTGAATTACATGGGAGAACCCTATGGAAATACCTATAATCCTTCGTGGAGAAATCATCCAAATCTCTCATGGAAGGATCAACAGAGACCTCAACAAGGTTTCAACAACAATAATGGTGGAAGAAACAGGTTTAGCAATGGCAAGCCTTTTCCATCATCTTCTCAACAACAGACAAAGAATTCTAAGCAGAGCCACTCTGACTTAGCAACCATGGTCTCTGATCTAATCAAAACCACTCAAAGTTTCATGATTGAAACAAGGTCCTCCATTAGAAACTTGGAGGCACAAGTGGGTCAGCTGGGCAAGAAAATCACTGAACTCCCTCCTAGTACTCTTCCAAGCAATACAGAAGAGAATCCAAAAGGAGAGTGCAAGGCCATCAACATGGCCGAACTTGGAGAGGAGAAAGAGGCAGTGAGCGCCACTGAGGAAGATCTCAATGGACGTCCACTGACCTCCAATGAATTCCCTAATGAGGAGCCATGGGAATCTGAGGCTCACACTGAGACCATAGAGATTCCATTGGATTTACTTCTGCCATTCATGAGCTCTGATGAGTATTCTTCCTCTGTAGAGGATGAAGATGTCACTGAAGAACAAGTTGCTAAGTACCTTGGAGCAATCATGAAGCTAAATGACAAGTTATTTGGTAATGAGACTTGGGAGGATGAACCCCCGTTGCTCACCAAAGAACTGGATGATTTGACTAGGCAGAGATTACCTCAAAAGAGACAAGACCCTGGGAAGTTCTCAATACCTTGTACAATAGGCACCATGACCTTCAAGAAGGCTCTGTGTGACCTAGGGTCAAGCATAAACCTCATGCCTCTCTCTGTAATGGAGAAGCTAGGGATATTTGAGGTACAAGCTGC
>NC_029780.3:18835903-18845875 GCF_000817695.3 Arachis duranensis | reverse complement strand
TTCTAAGTTTGGTGTTGAACCCCCACATTCAAACTCTAAGTTTGGTGTTGGGAGGTTCCAACATTGCTCTGAGCATCTGTGAGGCTCCATGAGAGCCCACTGTCAAGCTACTGACATTAAAGAAGCGCTTGTTGGGAGGCAACCCAATGTTATATTTATCTATTTTTCCTTTGTTATTTTATGTTTTCTGTAGGTTGATGATCATGGGAAGTCACAAAATCAATTGAAAAAGCAAAAACAGCATGAAAAATAGAAAGAAAAATAGCACACCCTGGAGGAAAACTTACTGGCGTTTAAACGCCAGTAAGGGCAGCAAATGGGCGTTTAACGCCCAGTCTGGCACCATTCTGAGCGTTTAACACCAGAAAGGGGCACCAGACTGGCGTTAAACGCCAGGAAGGGGCAAGAAGCTGGCGTTAAATGCCAGAAATGGGCACAAGTCCGGCGTTTAACGCCAAAATTGGCATAAAGAGCATTTTTGCTCGCCACTTGGTGCAGGGATGAATTTTCCTTGACACCTCAGGATCTGTGGACCCCACAAGATCCTCACCTACCCCACCACTCTCTCTCTCTTCTTCACCCATTCACCAATCACCTCAACACCTCTTCCCCAAAAACCCCTCACCTATCAAATCCCATTATTCTCTTCACCACTCACATCCACCCTTCATAAAACCCCACCTACCTCACCATTCAAATTCAAACCACTTTTCCTCCCAAACCCACCCATCCATGACTGAACCCTACCCTTCTCCCCACCCCTATATAAACCCATCTTCACTCCTTCATTTTCACACAACCAAAACACTACTTCTCCCCCTTGGCCGAACCACAAAGCCACCTCCATCTCCTCTATTTCTTCTTCTTCTACTCTCTTCTTTTTTCTTTTGCTCGAGGACGAGCAAACCTTCTAAGTTTGGTGTGGTAAAAGCATTGCTTTTTGTTTTTCCATAACCATTTGTGGCATCTAAGGCCGGAGAAACCTCTAGAAAGAGGAAAGGGAAGGCAAAAGCTTGCACCTCCGAGTCATGGGAGATGGAGAGATTCATCTCAAGGGTGCATCAAGAGCACTTCTATGAAGTTGTAGCCATGAAGAAAGTGATCCCCGAGTTCCCTTTCAAACTCAAAAAGAGTGAATATCCAGAGATCCGACATGAGATCCGAAGAAGAGGTTGGGAAGTTCTTACCAACCCCATTCAACAAGTCGGAATCTTAATGGTTCAAGAGTTCTATGCCAATGCATGGATTACCAAGAACCATGATCAAAGTGTGAACCCGGACCCAAAAAATTGGCTTACAATGGTTCGGGGGAAATGCTTAGATTTTAGTCCGGAAAATGTAAGGTTGGCATTCAACTTGCTCATGATGTAAGGAGATGAACATCCTTACACTAGAAGGGTAAACTTTGATCAAAGGTTGGACCAAGTCCTCATAGACATTTGTCTCTACCTTGGCAAGGTTAGCCTTCCCTCATCTCATTTGTCACCTCTGTAATTCAGTTGGAATTAACATAGAGGGAGACATCCTCATTGATGAAGACAAGCCCATCACTAAGAAGAGGATGGAGCAAACAAGGGATCCCACTCACCATGAAATCCCTGAGATACCTCAAGGGATGCACTTTCCTCCACAAAATTATTGGAAGCAAATCAACACCTCCCTAGGAGAATTGAGTTCCAACATGGGACAACTAAGGGTGAAGCACCAAGAACATTCCATTCTCCTCCATGAAATTAGAGAAGATCAAAGAATCATGAGAGAGGGGCAACAAAGGCAAGGAAGAGACATTGAGGAGCTCAAGCACTCCATAAGATCTTCAAGAGGAAGAACAAGCCGCCATCACTAAGGTGGACCTGTTCTTTAATCTCCTTGTTCTTTATTTTCCTGTTTTTCGAATTTTCATGCATATATTTATCTATGTTTGTGTCTTATGATCATTAGTGTCTTAGTGTCTATGCCTTAAAGTTATGAATGTCCTATGAATCCATCATCTTTCTTAAATGAAAAATGCTCTTAATTGAAAAGGAGAAGAATTACATGAATTTTGAATTTTATAACAGATTAATTATTTTGATGTGGTGGCAATACTTTAACTTCTGAATGTATGCTTGAACAGTGCATATGTCTTTTGAATTTGTTGTTCATGAATGTTGGCTCTTGAAAGAATGATGAAAAAGGAGACATGTTACTGAGGATCTGAAAAACCATAAAAATGATTCTTGAAGCAAGAAAAAGCATTGAATTCAAAAAAAAAAAAAAGAAAAAAAAAGAAAAAAAGAAGAAAAAGAAAACAATAAAGTTGTGATCCAAGGCAAAAAGAGTGTTCTTAAGAACCCTGGACACCTCTAATTGGGGACTCTAGCAAAGCTGAGTTACAATCTGAAAAGGTTCACCCAGTTATGTGTCTGTGGCATGTATGTATCCGGTGGTAATACTGGAAGGCAGAGTGCTTTGGGCCACGGCCAAGACTCATAAAGTAGCTATGTTCAAAAATCATCATACTTAACTAGGAGAATCAATAACACTATCTGGATTCTGAGTTCCTACAGAAGCCCATCATTCTGAATTTCAAAGGACAAAGTGAGATGCCGAAACTGTTCAGAGGCAAAAAGCTAAAAGCCCCGCTCATCTAATTAATATTGATCTTCATAGATGTTTTTGGAATTCATTGCATATTCTCTTCTTTTTATCTTATTTTATCTTCAGTTGCTTGGGGATAAGCAACAATTTAAGTTTGGTGTTGTGATGAGCGGATAATTTATACGCTTTTTGGCATTGTTTTTAGTATGTTTTTAGTATATTTTAGTTAGTTTTTATTATATTTTTATTAGTTTTTAGTTAAAATTCACTTTTCTGGACTTTACTATGAGTTTGTGTGTGTTTTCTGTGATTTCAGGTATTTTCTGGCTGAAATTGAGGGACTTGAGAAAAAATCTGATTCAGAGACTGAAAAGGACTGCAGATGCTGTTGGATTCTGACCTCCCTGCACTCAAAGTGGATTTTCTGGAGCTACAGAAGCCCAATTGGTGCACTCTCAACTGCGTTAGAAAGTAGACATCCTCGGCTTTCCATCAATGTATAATAGTCCATACTTTTTCTGAGATTTGATGGCCCAAATAGGCGTTCCAAGTCAGCTCAATAATTCTGGCGTAAAACGCCGGAACTGGCACAAGAATGGGAGTTAAACGCCCAAACTGGCACAAAAGCTGGCGTTTAACTCCAAGAAGAGTCTCTACACGAAAATGCTTCAATGCTCAGCCCAAGCACACACCAAGTGGGCCCGGAAGTGGATTTTTATGTAATTTACTCATCTTTCTAAACCCTAGGCTACTAGTTCTCTACAAATAGGACCTTTTACTATTGTATTCTCATCTTGGTTCTTCTGGTTCCCTCTCTGGGGCCGAAACCAATGATCACTACTATCACTTATGTATTTTCAACGGTGGAGTTTCTACACACCATAGATTAAGGTATGGAGCTCTGCTGTACCTCGAGTATTTTGTTCTAAGATATTCATTCGTACCCAAGAACATGATGAATGTGATGATTATGTGACGCTCATCATCATTCTCACTTAAGAACGTGTGCCTGACAACCACGTCTGTTCTACAAGCAAACAAGGCTTGAATGTTTATCTCTTGGATTCCTTAATCGGAATCTTCGTGGTATAAGCTAGAATTGATGGCGGCATTCAAGAGAATCCGGAAGGTCTAAACCTTGTCTGTGGTATTCTGAGTAAGATTCAAGGATTGAATGACTGTGACGAGCTTCAAACTCACGATTGTGGGGCGTTAGTGACAGACGCAAAAGAATCACTGGATTCTATTCCGACATGATCGAGAACCGACAGCTGAATAGCCGTGCTGTGACAGACTGCATTGAACATTTTCACTGAGAGGACGGGACTGTAGTCATTGACAACGATGATGCCCAACATACAGCTTGCCATGGAAAGGAGTAAGAAGGATTGGATGAAGACAGTAGGAAAGCAGAGAGACGGAAGGGACAAAGCATCTCCATACGCTTATCTGAAATTCTCACCAATGAATTACATAAGTATCTCTATCTTTATTTTATGTTTTATGTTATCCTCCATAACCATTTGAGTCCGCCTGATTGAGATTTACAAGATGACCATAGCTTGCTTCATACCAACAATCTCCATGGGATCGACCCTTACTCGCGCAAGGTTTATTACTTGGATGACCCAGTGCACTTGCTGGTTAGTTGTGCGAAGTTGTGATAAAGAGTTGAGATTGTAATTGAGCGTACCATGTTGATGGCACCATTGATGATCATAATTTTGTGCACCAATATGCACAGGTGGTTGTGCGTACGTACACATGGTTTTGTGGTTCTTGTACGTACGCACAGAAGGTTGTGCGCACGCACACTCTAATGTGTGCTTCTCCTTTGATTTCTTCATATTTTCTCCCAATTTCAAACTTTCCTTCCACTCTTATCAAGCTATTCCAACCCATTACACCTGAAATCACTCACAAACAATATCAAGGTATCGAATGGGATAAAAGTGACTAAAATAAGAACAAGATAGCATGTTTTCACAATTAAGCTCAATTAAGGGAGAGAACACAAAAGTATGCTATTTGGATGAATAAATGTGGGTTTAAGTGACGAAATCCACTCAAATCAAACCAAAACATATCTTAAAATATGGATTCATCAATTCCCCCACACTTAAAGAATAGCATGTCCTCATGCTAATCACTATCAAAGGAGAATGGTCAAAGGGTAAGCAATTTATTCAATGCAACTACTATATGCAAGAAACTATGCTAAATGCTAACTATCTATATGTATACTATGGTTCCTATTTAGTTTGGTACAAAACAAGCAAGAGATTCCAATCAATCCAAAACAACCTTAGGGCTAAGGCAAAGAATAAATGCACTAAGATCAATATCCAAAGAGTTGAATTGAGATTTTCAAAACTAACCAACAAACAACTTGCAAGAAGATATAATATAAGGCACAAGAACATAGAATTGAGCGATTGAACCCCTCACCGGATTTGTATTCACTCTATTTGCTCAGTGTTTAGGGCTTAATCACTCAATTCTCTTTTAATAATATTTTTCAAAGATTTTAAAGTCATCTAACAATCAATAATTATTTAGTGCATGCATACAAATATCACGAGGTCTTTCCACAAGGTTGTAATGGGGCTAGGGTAAAGGTAGGATGCATATGGTTAAGTGGACTAGAATTTGAATCTTTGATTAACCTAAGCTTCCCACCTAACCTATGACAACCTATACAATTTAAGTTCTATCTTAACCACCCATTCTTCACTTTTTTCACACACTCATGCATTCTCTTTCAATCACATTCCATACGCATTGATATTATTACTTTACTTTGGGGTATTTTGTCCTTTTTATTGGCTCTCTTTTTTTTAAAAACTAAAATATATACAAGAGCATCAATTTATATGGTTTAACATAATTCATACATGAGTATGTACCCAATTTCCAATAATTTGACAAAAATATAAAAACACACTTTTATCCCAACTAATGTTCTCAAACTTTCCAAACTTGAATGATAAACACACTCACTAGCCTAAGCTAATCAAAGATCCAAACAAGGGACATTTATTGTTTTTCACTTAAGGCTTGTAATGTGCTAAGATTAAGAACAAATGGGTTTAGCATAGGCTCAAAGTTGGCTAACAATGGAGGATAAAGGGTAGGTTATTTGGGTAAGTGAGCTATATGATACAATGGCCTCAATCATATACATGCATTCATACACAAAATAATGGACATATAGATTCATGCAAATCAAAGATCACAATCATAAAAGGAGTATAATCACACCAGAACAAACTTTATGGTTGAGAATATGCAACCATCAATTAAGGCCCAAATCTCACAAGGTATGTTGTTCTAGCTCTTTTCTATGTTCTATGAAAAGAATACTCCAAGAAAGTTTGAAAAATAGTTTCTTAATTCAGTCAATAGCATGCCCTAAAAGGGATTTCATGAAAATTTCTTGGTATTTTACCAAACTTATTCAATCTAACATGCAACATGCAAGTACTTACTAAAATAAAACCATAAGCACTAAAGAGATACATACAGACAAACCAAACCAAACAAAGAGCAAAAAGAACAAAATTGCAAAAATTAAAGAAAAAGAACAAAAAAAGAATATTGCAAAGTGTCTAAGAAAAGAGTTTTATTCCCTTGAAGTTGGCGATCCTCCCCCACACTTAAATAATGCACGGTCTTCTGTGCATGCACATGATCCGGGAGTGAAAAGACGTAAGGCTCCACCTTCAGCTGGCGGGCTCCGGGGGCTCCGATTGCTATATAAACAAATAAATAACAATTGAGGAAAAGTAAATTGTGTGGTATGACAAAAAATAATGTGTGTATTCTAAGTGTGCGCACACTTTAGAATATACACATTGGTGGCTAAAAACAACAACCACTTATTCAAAAGAAATGGCACGTGTTCCTCAAGTAAGTAGCCTAGGTTGTAAGTAAAGAATAAGTAAAACTTAAGGCATAAGCAACCCTAGGGAACCTTGAAAGTGAATTGAGTATTTGATATTGGTTATTGAAATTGTGCAAGTGAAAGCACAAAACTGGTATAAAATAGCACAATAAATAATAACTAATCCATTAATGAACGGAAACTCCTTATTCATCATGAAACATAAAAAGGGTCACATGGAAAGGTACTTGTTACAAAAAGTGATAAGTTTGATACGAATCAAGTTGGGTCACTCAAACAAATGCAAAGCATTAACAAGGAACAAGTACCAGACATGGGATGAATTTTGATATGGTAATCATGATGAACAAGTAATTTCAACTCAAATCACTTAATTCAATGTACTTATATAATTTGTCCTAGTGGTACGATCAAAGCATGAGTATTTAAACCCACTAGGTACTTGGTAAAATTAAGGCAAAGTATAAGTATATTGGTGGAAACTTCAAGCAACAAGCAATCCAATCATTAAATGAACACTTGCAATTTATTTAAAGAATAAACTACCAAACTAATATAAATATCAAAATAAAAATGAAATGCAACCAAATTGAGCAAGAACAAGCATAAAATAGGGCAAAAAGGGAAGAAGAAAGAGGAAGAGAAAATAAGGGAAGAAGTAGAGAGAAAGAAGAGGAGAAAAGAAACATAAAAGTGAGAAAACAGAGGTGTGCGTACGCACACCATGAGGAAAAAGAAAGGTGTGCGCTCGCACACTCTATGCGAGCGTTCCTGGCAAAAGAGGGATTAAGAAGTGTGCGTGCACACAAGAGCGTGCGCACGCACAGAAGACTTTTTTTTGACATGGGATCATATGTGCGTGGACACACAGGTCCGTGCACAAGCACAGAAACAAAAAAGGGTGGGGTTCACACGCACAGGCTGTGCCAACGCTCCCACCAGAAGGGTTGCAAGTTGGCGTGCGGATGCACACGTCTGTGCGGCCGCACAAAGAGCGCCAAGGGGGAACGCGTGTGTACGCACACGGCAGTGCGCACGCACTGGTCTCAAAGCAGAGGGAGATGTGCACGCATAGGTTGTGCGAGCGCTCCCAAGAGAGGGCATTTCAAGGGGGTGCGGACGCACAGGCTTGTGCGCCCGCACAGATGCCCTGTTTCACAAAAAAATTTTCTTCTCAAATTAAGGTACCTACCTTTAGCATATCAACAATCAACCCCAAAAACATTCAAATATTCAAAGTTTCATGACCCACATGCAAATTTATCTACTAAACTCCAAATTAAACTAATCCTAGACTAACTAATATAAACAAATATGAAATTAAGCTAAATTAAAAAGAGAGAAAGATTAAAACAATGTTACCATGGTGGGGTGTCTCCCACCTAGCACTTTGGTTTAATGTCCTTAAGTTGGACTTATGGAGAGCTCTCATCAAACTTCCTTGAAATCCCACCCAAACTTGTATTTTCCAAGGCTTTTGAGACTCCAAAGCTTGTGCACCCACATCTTGTTGTCAATTCCTTTCATTCCATGTAGGTAACAAGCAATTGAAATTCTCAATTCCTATAGCACAATAGCACAAAACTCACAATGTAATGGGTGAGAATTCATAGGACAAAAAGGAAATAAAACCAAAGGTAATAAAACAAATAAAATGAACTCCTAAAACTAGCAAAAATAAGCAATCAATCAAAACAAGCTATTCACATATTCACATATAAACATATTTACAATCAATCAAAATTAATCTATTCACACTATTTACATATGCACAATAGCCAAAAACATACACCATTGCAACTCCCCGGCAACGGCGCCAAAATTTGATAGTGGCCTAGAGCTGGTTCGGGATTTTTTTCAAAATAAGATTGGCATTGTAAGTATAGTTCCAAACCCAAACAATTGGCCACTAATCAAATTATAATCCTAAACATAGTCACAATCAAAATACAATATTAACCAAGAGATTTAAGTCCCGGACCATCTTCCCTAGGAGTTGCATTTGAGGTGCTACATTATTGGCTATGAGAGAAATGGGAATTGGACGATAGCAATTGGCAAGAAATTAGAATGTAAGAAGGTAACTTAACATGCAAGGAATTAAATGAAGGCAAGTGAAGGCAATGAAAATGGAAATTGAAAGCTAAAAAGGACTCTTGGCAAGAAGTGGGTAGTTAAGGATTCCTATCCAAGTTGTGGACTATAAATATGGTAATTGTGTGTGAATTAATCCCAATTAGTGAACCCTTCATCGAGGATAAGTCAACTAGGCATGATTAATCTCAATCCCTAAGTCCTAATCAACTCACTAATTAGCTTACTGAAAGGTTAGCGTCAAGGAAAACCAAATTAATTAACAACCATCACACAATGTAGAATGGACATCCACCACTCAAGTTCACCCAAACCATACAAGTTCACAACCAAGAGTATAGAAAGCTAGGCTAAAATCCAACCAAGCATTTTATCAAACACTTGGTGGGTATGAAAATAAAGCATGATAAAATGACAAGAAATAATAAATGCTACAACTACCAAGCAAGAAAAATAAAGATAGCAACTCAATAAAGCAATAAATGACATAAAACATAAAGTTGCATTAAATGTAAGTTAAAATAACAAGAGTGTGCTTAAACATAAAAGGCAACTAGAAAGAGAAATTAACAAGATAAACAAGGAAATTAAGACAAGAGAACAAAGAAAGGTAGAAGAAACAAGATTAAAACAAGAATTAAAAGTAGAGTTTACAAGGAAATTAAACTAAAAACCCTAGGTTCTAGAGAGAAAGGGGAGCTTCTCTCTCTAGAAAACAACCTACATAATGCTTAACTAACCCTAATGGCTCTCCTTTTTTCACATGGAAAGAGGGCCCCTTTTATATGGCAACAATCAGCTTCAGAAAGTCCCAAAATTGGGCTCCGAAGGCCTAGAAATCGCCTCCAACGATTTCCATTAAGTGAGTCACGCACTGGGACCTGTGCGTACGCACACTTCAATGATTTTCTTCTTGTGCGTACGCACAGGTGGTTGTGCGTATGCACACATGGTTTTGTGGTTCTTGTGCGTACGTGGTAGCGCGAAATTGTGATCAATACTTTTCACAACTCAAATAATCCCTAGTAATGGCCCCAAGAACTTGGTGCTCAATACCATGGCATAAACACAACTTCGCACAACTAACCAGCAAGTGTACTGGGTCGTCCAAGTAATAAACCTTACGCGAGTAAGGGTCGATCCCACAGAGATTGTTGGTATGAAGCAAGCTATGGTCACCTTGTAAATCTTAGTCAGGCAAACTCAAATGGGTATGGTGATATACGAATAAAGCATAAAGATAAGGATAGAGATACTTATGTAATTCATTGGTAGGAACTTCAGATAAGCGTATGAAGATGCCTTCCCTTCCATCTCTCTGCTTTCCTATTGTCTTCATCCAATCCTTCTTACTCCTTTCCATGGCAAGCTTAAGCAAGGGTTTCACCGTTGTC
>NC_029780.3:18832571-18833487 GCF_000817695.3 Arachis duranensis | reverse complement strand
ATCATGATAGCCCGGTCTATGGTAACTTCGGACCGGTTGCTAGTGGGAATGATTGAGCGTTGTATGAACTCTAACCATCCTCTAGCCACAGGCTTGAGGTCATGCCTTCTCAATTGAACCGGCTTCCCTCTTGAATCTCTCTTCCATTGTGCGCCCTCTTCACATATGACTATGAGGACTTGGTCCAACCTTTGATCAAAGTTGACCCTTCTAGTGTAAGGATGTTCATCTCTTTGCATCATGGGCAAGTTGAATGCCAACCTTACACTTTCCGGACTAAAATCCAAGTATTTCCCCCGAACCATAGTAAGCCAATTCTTTGGATCCGGGTTCACACTTTAGTCATGGTTCTTGGTGATCCATGCATTGGCATAGAACTCTTGAACCATTAAGATTCCGACTTGTTGAATGGGGTTGGTAACGGAGGTGGAAGCTTTTGCCTTCCCTTTCCTCTTTCTAGAGGTTTCTCCGGCCTTGGATGCCATAAATGGTTATGGAAAAACTAAAAGCAATGCTTTTACCACACTAAACTTAAAATGTTTGCTCGTCCTCGAACAAAAGAAGAAAGAAAAGAGTAGAAGAAGAAGAAATGAGGAAGAAGGGAATGGCTTTGTGTTCGGCCAAAAAGGGGGGAAAGTGGTGTTTAGGTTTTGTGAAAATGAAGGAGTGAAGGAGGGTTTATATAGGAGTGGGGAGAGGGGTAAGGTTCGGTCAAGTATGGGAGGGTTTGGGAGGGAAAGTGGTTTGAATTTGAATGGTGAGGTAAGTGGGGTTTTATGAAGGATGGATGTGAGTGGTGAAGAGAATTGTGGGATTTGATAGGTGAGGGGTTTTTGGGGAAGAGGTATTGAGGTGATTGGTGAAGAAGAGAGAGAGTGGTAGGGTAGGTGGGGATCCTGTGGGGTCCACAGATCCT
>NC_029780.3:18832119-18832397 GCF_000817695.3 Arachis duranensis | reverse complement strand
TAACGCCAGTCTGGTGCCCCTTTCTGGCGTTAAACACCCAGAATGGTGCCAGACTGGGCGTTAAACGCCCATCTGCTAACCTTACTGGCGTTTAAATACCAGTAGGTGCGTCCTCCAGGGTGTGCTATTTTTCTTCCTGTTTTTCATTCTGTTTTTGCTTTTTTCATTGATTTTGTGACATCTCATGATCATCAACCTACAAAAAATATAAAATAACAAAGAAAAATATATAAAATATAACATTGGGTTGCCTCCCAACAAGCGCTTCTTTAATGTCA
>NC_029780.3:18831734-18831971 GCF_000817695.3 Arachis duranensis | reverse complement strand
TAACACCAAACTTAGAGTTTGACTGTGGGGGCTCTGTTTGGCTCTGTTTTGAGAGAAGCTCTTCATGCTTCCTCTCCATGATGATAGAGGGATATCCTTGAGCCTTAAACACCAAGGATTCTTCATTCACTTGAATGATCAACTCTCCTCTATCAACTCTGCCAAGGATGATGGATTCATCCATGCACTTCCCAGTCTCTAGGACTATGAAATCAGTAGGGATGTAATGGTCTTCAA
>NC_029780.3:18830358-18830838 GCF_000817695.3 Arachis duranensis | reverse complement strand
CCAAAATTCGGCCATGTTGATGGCTTTGCACTCTCCTTTTGGATTTTCTTCTGTATTGCTTGGGAGAGTACTATGAGGGAGTTCAGTAATTTTCTTGCTCAGTTGACCCACTTGTGCCTCCAAGTTTCTAATGGAGGACCTTGTTTCAGTCATGAAACTTTGAGTGGTTTTGATTAGATCAGAGACCATGGTTGCTAAGTTAGAGGTATTCTGCTTAGAACTCTCTGTCTGTTGCTGAGAAGATGATGGAAAAGGCTTGCCACTGCTAAACCTGTTTCTTCCACCATTATTATTGTTGAAACCTTATTGAGGTCTCTGTTGATCCTTCCATGAGAGATTTGGATGATTTCTCCATGAAGGATTATAGGTATTTCCATAGGGTTCTCCCATGTAATTCAACTCTTCCATTGAAGGGTTCTCAGGATCATAAGCTTCTTCTTCAGATGAAGCTTCCTTAGTACTGCTTGGTGCATTTTGCAT
>NC_029780.3:18827835-18829901 GCF_000817695.3 Arachis duranensis | reverse complement strand
AGGCTTAAGCTCAAAGTTGTTTGCTCCAATGGCAGGGATAGAGATGCTTCTCCCATAGAAGTCGGGAGTAGGTGCAGTAAAGTCACCCAGCACCTTTCTTGCATTGTTGGCATTGTTGTTGTTTTCGGCTGCCATGAGCTCTTCTTCCTTGAAGAATTCGGTTAGGTCCTCTACAGAGAGTTGTGCCTTAGCTTCTCTTAGCTTTCGCTTCAAGGTCCTTTCAGGTTCGGGATCAGCCTCAACAAGAATGCTTTTGTCTCTGCTCCTGCTCATAAGAAAGAGAAGAGAACAAGGAAATATGGAATCCTCTATGTCACAGTATAGAGATTCCTTGAGGTGTTAGAGGAAAAGAAAAATAGAAGGCATAAGTAGAAAATTCGAACTTATCAAAGAAGATGGAGTTCGAATTTTGCATTAAGGAATAGTGTTAGTCCATAAATAGAAGGATGTGAGAAGAAGGGAAGTAATTTTCGAAAATCAAGTAAAGGATTTTGAAAACATTTTGAAAAACATTAATTGATTTTCGAAAATAAAAGTGGAAAAGAAATCAAGTGATTTTTGAAAAAGAATTTGAAATCAGAAATAAAAAAGATTTGATTGAAAGTTATTTTGAAAAAGATGTGGTTAAGAAGATATGATTAGTTTAAAAAATGTGATTGAGAAGATATGATTTGAAAGACATTTTTAAAAAAAAGATTTGATTTTGAAAATTAATGACTTGGCTATCAAGAAAAGATATGATTCAAACATTAAACCTTTCTCAACAGAAAAGGCAACATACTTGAAATGTTGAATCAAATCATTAATTAATAGCAAGTATCTTTGAAAAAGGAAAGAGATTGATTTTGAAAGCATATGATTGAAAAGATATGATTTGAAAAAGATTTGATTTTGAAAAACTTTAAAAACCTGAAAAAAAAATTGATTTGAAAACAGAATCTTCCCTCTTGTGCCATCCTGGCGTTAAACGCCCAGAATGGTGCACATTCTGGCGTTTAACGCCCAAAACACTACCTTTTTGGGCGTTAAACGCCCAGCCAGGCACCTTGGCTGGCGTTTAAACGCCAGTTGTCCTTCTTCACTGGGCGTTTTGAAAGCCCAGCTTTTTCTGTGCAATTCCTCTGCTATATGTTCTGAATCTTCAATTCTCTGTATTATTGACTTGAGAAGACACAAATTAAAAATATTTTTGGATTTTTAATAATGAAGAATAATCAAAATGCAACTAAAATCAAATAACAATGCATGCAAGACACCAAACTTAGCAGTTTGTGTACTGCTGACACTAATGAGAATGCATATGAGACACATAAACACTCAAGTCAAGAGAATTCAAAGGTCAGAGCAATGAAATCATCAAGAACAACTTGAAGATCCCTAAGACATATGAATGAATGCATGCAATTGACACCAAACTTAAAATGAGACACTAGACTCAAACAAGAAATATTTTTGGATTTTATGATTTTGTAAATTTTTTTTGTGCTTTTTTCGAAAACAAGGTGAAAAAAAAAGAGAATAAAGATATCAAAATTCTTAATGAGAATTCCAGGAATCAGTGCAATGCTAGTCAAAGACTCCGGTCCAGGAATTAGACATGGCTTCACAGCCAGCCAAGCTTTCAAAGAAAGCTTCGGTCCAAAACACTAGACATGGCCAAAGGCCAGCCAAGCCTTAGCAGATCACTGCTCCAACAACAAGATTGATAGAAATCAACAAGCTCTTGTGATGATAAGTTGAAACCTCGGTCCAATGAAATTAGACATGGCATCACAGCCAGCCAGATTTCAACAAATCATCATGAAACACTAGAATTCATCTTCAAGAATTCTGAAGAAAAAATACCTAATCTAAGCAACAAGAAGAACCGTCAGTTGTCCAAACTCAACAATCCCCGGCAACGGCGCCAAAAACTTGGTAGCGCGAAATTGTGATCAATACTTTTCACAACTCAAATAATCCCTAGTAATGGCCCCAAGAACTTGGTGCTCAATACCATGGCATAAACACAACTTCGCACAACTAACCAACAAGTGTACTGGGTCGTCCAAGTAATAAACCTTACG
>NC_029780.3:18811309-18827434 GCF_000817695.3 Arachis duranensis | reverse complement strand
GATCATCACATTCATCAAGTTGAAGAACCAGTGATATCTTAGAACAAGAACAAGCGGAATTGAATAGAAGAACAATAGTAATTGCATTAATACTCGAGGTACAGCAGAGCTCTACACCTTAATCTATGGTGTGTAGAAACTCCACCGTTAAAAATACATAAGTACAGGGTCTAGGCATGGCCGAATGGCCAGCCTCCCAATGATCTAAGATAGCATGAAGATAGCTACCCAGATATGATCTAAGAACTAGATGTCCAAAGATGAAAATACAATAGTAAAAGGTCCTACTTATAGAAAACTAGTAGCTTAGGGTGTATAGAGATGAGTAAAAGACATAAAAATCCACTTCCGGGCCCACTTGGTGTGTGCTTGGGCTGAGCAATGAAGCATTTTCGTGTAGAGACTCTTCTTGGAGTTAAACGCCAGCTTTTATGCCAGTTTGGGCGTTTAACTCCCACTTTTGTGCCAGTTCCGGCGTTTAACGCTGGAATTCCTGAGGGTGACTTTGAACGCCGGTTTGGGCCATCAAATCTTGGGCAAAGTATGGACTATCATATATTGCTGGAAAGCCCAGGATGTCTACTTTCCAACGCTGTTGAGAGCGCGCCAATTGGGCTTTTGTAGCTCCAGAAAATCCACTTCGAGTGCAGGGAGGTCAGAATCCAACAGCATCTGCAGTCCTTTTCAGTCTCTGAATCTCAAAAAGCGTACAAATTATCCGCTCATCAGTATGCACATAAGGTTGTGCGTACACACACTCCAATGTGTGCTTCTCCTTTGATTTCTTCATGTTTTCTCCCAATTTCATGCTTTCCTTCCACTCTTATCAAGCCATTCCAACCTATTACACCTGAAATCACTCACAAACAGCATCAAGGTATCGAATGGGATAAAAGTGGGATAGAAGTGACTAAAATAAGAACAAGATAGCATATTTTCATAATTAAGCTCAAATAAGGGAGAGAACACAAAAGTATGCTATTTGGATGAATAAATGTGGGTTTAAGTGATGAAATCCACTCAAACCAAACCAAAATATATCGTAAAATATGGATTCATCAATAGAACTTTTGGGTTTGAGGTGCGGAAATTGAGAAGAAATTTTCAATGAATCATTCGAATTGGAATCATTGGAAGCAGATGAGGAATCTTTCAAATGTGAAGAAGTTTGTTTATTTGAAGGTTGAGGGCTTTCATCGAAGAAACTTTTGCTGGATGACTGTTTAGAGTTTGATATGAGAATTCTAGAAGAATAAAAAAAAAAGAAATTTAACCAAGTTTTTATCTTTGTTGATTTGGTAATCTTGGTGGAAGTTTTTTGTGCCTTTTGTTTTTGTTGTTTTGAGGTTTTAGTAGCTTCGATCATTCTTTTTTGAGCCCTCTTTGGGGATGCCTCAGAAATAGTCAAAGGGGACTTAATCGAGACTTTGTTTATTTTATCTAGTGAATGATATCAAGAATAATAATTATTCCACCATTCAACA
Organism: Arachis duranensis; assembly: GCF_000817695.3. NCBI lineage: Eukaryota > Viridiplantae > Streptophyta > Magnoliopsida > Fabales > Fabaceae > Arachis > Arachis duranensis. The sequence continues at coordinate 18,825,950 of NC_029780.3, read as the reverse complement.
AAATATTTAGTGACAAAGTCACTGTAACAAAAGGCAGAGGAGAGTAACGGCTTCGATTTTTGTCACTGATATCAAGGCACTTTTTAACATTCTCTTTTGCTTTGAATTCTATATGGTAGAGAGCTTTATCTTTCTGAGGGAAAGGAGATGTGAGAGCTTGTGAAAAACCCATTTTGCCTATCAACATAATGGGGGGCATGGAGGGTCACTTTGAACTGTTCTTTTTTATATTATGGGATTTCCGTCGGGAACACCTGAACAGTAAGAAAATAGCCCAAATAATATTGTTCAAAATGTTGTCATCATTATTGGAGAAAAGGAGGAATTGGAACTAAGATGGGCCACATCTTTGATTTGCAAAGGGGGCAAGCATTAACTCCTCAGTTCAAAAAATTTTGCATGAATGGAATTTTGAGAATGCTTCTGAAAAGAGCTCTTCAGTTGAATGTGCATCTTTAAAATTTGGTTGAAGGGTAACTAATTGAAAACCATCAATGCTTTGCTTTTCTAAAGTTGTAATTCCTTCTTGTGTCATGCATTTTTCAAAAATGACATTTAGCCAAAATTGCAGAAGCCAAAGGAGACCTCCTGCACTGATTGAAGACTTCTTTCAAAGACTATCGACTAGTTGTCCCAATTCATCATATAGATTTTCTAAAAGTAATTTTGCCAGATTGAACTTGTGCCATTTATGAAGTAAGGCAGACAATGGGATAAATAGTTTTAGCATCGAGATACGTCTCGAGCAGAAGACAATAGCATTTATCTAGAAGTACAAGAAGGCTACGCTTTCATTTTCCGTTACAGGACTACCTTCTTTACCCATATTGTGTTTAATAAAGTCTCCATAAGAGTTCTTCTGGACAATGTTATAGAATTTGGTGGACTTCATATTGAATGTACCTACAGGTTTGTCCATCAAAAGTCCAGTGATGGCAGCTACATCAAATAGTATGGGACCAATCATTTCACAAGGAAGATGAAAATTGTTTGTAGTCTTATTCAAAAAAACAGAGCGCAGCACCAATCATCCAATGATAAGTTGTTGGTGTAAAATGAGAAAGGCGAAGGAGTTCATGTATACCCTGTCCTCTCCAAGCTTCACCTTTTACAAGTTTGAGTCTTTGGTACTAAGTGAGAAAATAGACAGTCTTGAAGGAGACTTTGGGATTGTTTCGGAAAGGTTTTTTGCCATCAATAAAGGGTGTTATGAAGAAGTTTTGTTTAATAAGCAAATCTTCTCCATCGGCACTTGGAAAGTAATGGGCGTTTTTCTTGGCTTGTTCTAGGATTTTTTCATTTGTAATATTCTCAGGGTCTTTAATGACAGTGTCATTGAATCGAGACATTATCTTCAAGTCAGACTGCTCAAAAGTTTTAGTCATAACATGTTTACCTTTGTCTTTGGCTTTTCAAGTTTCTGGGGTTTTAGAAGAAGCCATTGACGTTGGAAGTGAAAAGAAATAAGTGTTAATTTGGTGTCGGATGAAAATGGGTGCACAAAAATTTTGAGGAAAAGGTTGGTGTAGCTATTGGAAGAAGAAGAGATTGAAAGTGAAGAATGAAAATGTGGAGATGAATGGTTTCTAAAGGGGTTTTTGAGAAAATTTTCAAATTTTGAAAATGAAGAAACTTCTTTGAGAAGCCACAATTTAAAAAGAGAGAGAAGATAGTAATTAATGGGGAAAGGGGTCTTCATGGACGTTAATTTTGAAATAATGGAAACGTGGGAAGTTAATGAGTCATGTCTGAATTAATTGTCTAGTTATGGGTCTTAAAATTCTTAATAAAAAATAGGACTGAACATTTTTTCTGATAGCTCGATAGATGCATCAGTCCTAAGGGGGCAATTTGTTAGTCGAAAATAAATAAGTTTTGAGCTTCGAAGTAGAAACTTGCTCCATGGGGCTTATCGAGGATGATATATCGACAAGGGAATGAATTTCGACAGGTAAGGACTCATCGAGGAAGAATAAAGTAATCAAAGAAATGAAGAAGTTGATAATGGAAGCTAATTAATGGCAGTTACCCATATCGTGCAAAAAAAAAAATGGGAACAGTTACTCAAAGATTAATGCAGTGGGAGTTATGTTTGAATTTGATTGGTCAAAGACTCTTATAAATAAGTGAAGGTTCGAAGAAAAAAGTGTTGGAATCTCGAATCAGAAAACACTCTCACACAGTCATATCCCCAGCGAATTCCTGAGTCTGCTAAGGGCTTTCTTTTCTGTAGGGTTCCTTCCATGTCTTTTAAATTTCATTTAAATTTCATGTAATCTTTATTTTTCTTGCAAATTTATCTTTCCAACAAGTTTATTCTTTCCATTTTCTTTTAAGATTCAGCACTTTGTTTTCGATTTCAAAGTACTTCGATCTTGTCAAAGGCTATTTATTACTTTATTTAAATTCAATGTTATTTCATTCAGTTCCAGTCATTTTTTTTCAAATTTATTTTGCTTTTCTTTCAGATTTTTTTTATTATTTTGTCCAATGAAATGAATCTTTGATGCACTTTTGAGAACTGGTACTCACAATGAGGAGTAGGTTTCGTTCTCAGATCACTAGATATTGAACTATTTAGACTTGCAAAAATTTTGTAAAACACCCCCTCAAACTCATGAGTTCTAATTATTGAACTCTGAGTTTGTTTCTGAATCTATCAAAGGCACCAAATGAATGAAATCTTGATAGAATATCAGCCACTTGAGAGAAAAATGATATATGCACTATAGAAGTTCTTTTTTGTTGACTTTATCTCTAACAAAATGTAAATTTACGTCAAAATATTTGCTTCGACTATGTAGAACTGAATTGGTAGCTAAAAAAATGACACTAAGATTGTCACAAAACACTATGGGAGCAATTGGAGTTATGACATCATTACAAGAAAAACACTGAGTACTGTCGGATTTATCGTCAAAAAAATGAATAAAATCTGTAAACAGTATAAACTTCGTCGGTAAATGTTTACTATCAGAATGTTTTCATTCGACAGTAATTACCATGGGATTTTGCGACAGATTATTAGCTCGTAAAACCAATTGGTCGCCGGCAAATTTTTTCGACAGTATTCTTGGCACCAAAAAATGTTGTTTCACGCACTATTACTATCAGATTATTCCTATAGTAATTCCGACGGTAATGTCAACTTTCTTTTACTTGAAATAAATAGTCAATTTTAATTTTGAATTTTTTTCATACAATTAGTGGTCCATTCATAAATAATAAAAAAATTTTATTTAAAATAAATAATAAATGTTCAAATAAATTAAAAGTCAAGTATATCAAATAAATATAATGAAACAATAAAACGAAAAGCTAATAACAATAGATACAGGTAGTCGTCGTCGTCGTTGGTCCCGTGGCATTGAGTTGGCAGCACAGAAGCCGGTGATGTCCGTAAGCCACCAGCAATGTCGATGCCAGTGGCGCTCATCTAGCCTGGTACACCTCCATTTGAGCCTCCGTACATCGGCTTCAGCGACTCCCTCCACTCCAGCTTGAGCTCATCCATAGACGTCACTCGGGTGAGGATCTCCTGACACCTCTCCCAATAATCATTAAGCTCCTAAGCCTGCTGCTGAAGGCTGCGTTTGAGCTCTGCACCTGCAGCCTCAAATCCATGTCTTTCTCGGGCTCGATGGCTCGACTGGTGGCGGAACCTGACGACGGCCTCAATGTAAAGGTGCAGAGGCTACCAGTGAAGAACGACTCCATCCCGTATATGCAGTTATTGTACGGCGCTGAGGCGGTCTCGTGCCAAACCGCATCGAAATCGACGCCTAAAGCTGCAGAGCCATCAGTGGTATATGCAGTCTGTAGGACTTCTGTGTAATTAACACAAGTTATTGTGATTAGTACGATAGATATACAGTTAATCTCTAATGATTTATAGTAGAAGATAATCAGATGTATGTTTACTCATATAATGTTCCTGAAACTGCTGATAAACAAATTTCTCTTTGTTCTCCTTCAACGTGTGGGTGTACTTGAATGTCTCTGCCAACGTCGTCTCACGATCCAATGACTTCGAATACACATGTTGCTTTGAAACAATATGATTAAGATGCCTAGTAATGATATACAGAAGAATATAACTAAGTTATTAACATAATCAAAGTTACTTTACCTACCAGCCTGGTCTTAGTTTTCATGAAGGTCACTGAGCTGCCAGTATACTTAGGCGATCTGGCCTTAGTCTTCAAGACAAAGTTAATCATAATCGTTAAAACTTAAAATAATAATCAGGTAACCATTTCAAACTAAATCCACTAAATAGGAATTCATTTTCAAAAACTTTCAGCAATAAAGTTAATCATAATCATTGAAACTTAAAACATTAACTAAACAACCAAATCAACCTAAATCCACTAAGCATGAATCAATTTTCAGGAACTTTTAGCAACAACCATAATCATTAAAATAGGAAACACTAACTGAACAACCAAATCAACCTAAATCAAGAACCTGTAATGAAAAACAGAGCAAGAAATAAGGGAAGAGGTTTATGTTGCAGCCTTGGTCGCTAAAGTTACAGGGGTGTAGATGATGGTAACAGCAGACGGTGGTGATGGAGAAGGGGAGAGAGAGAGAGGGGGAGAGAGAGGAGGTGTCGGCATAAAGAATTGACGGTGATGGAGACGGGGTGGCGACGACGGTGGTCTCGTGGCGAGGGTTCGAATGAGGGAAAAGAGATTCGTAATTTGAATTTATACCCCTTTTATTATCGAAAAATTCTGACGAAAAATCATTGCGAGTTACCAAAATGCATGTTTCGCTAATTGAGTTACCGTCGGATTTTTTTTTATGGTAAACCCAACGGTAAAGAACTTGCCAATCTAATTTATTTTTCCTCTAAATATTACCAGAAGATTTACCATCAAAAAATAGAATCCGCCAGTAATTACTTAATTTTACGAATTTGACGTGGTTACCATCGGTAAATTCGACGGTAAATTTGGTGCCGCTCTGCGATGCTAAATCTGAAGGCACTCAACATTTTTCTTGTAGTACGATGCATGCAATTCTTTTAGAAGATTTTGTAGCCAAACTGTCTCTACTGTCACATCTGCCAAACATTAAAACTAAGCCTTAGTAGAGGATCTACTCACAAGTGCTTGCTTCTGGCTAGACCAAATAACTGGATTGGATCCCACAAATACACAATAGCCACTTGTGGACTGCTTATCATGCATCAAGATCATCGGCCCAATCTATATTTGCTAAAGCAAAAATCCTATAATCAACACTTTTTAAAAATTTAATACCATAGGAGGATACACCTGATAAGTATCTAAAAATTTTCTTGAAAACTAGCCAATGTTGTTGAGGAGACCTATGCATAAATTGACAAACTTGATTTACAACAAAGAGACATATAAAGGGTTACATCTTTAAATAAATCAGAACCTATGATAGTGAGTTTCAAAGTAGATATCATGGGTGTAACCCAAGAAGATCTTTAATATATCTTTGTTGAGAAATTTGTAATTCATTATCAGACAAAGCATGTATCTCTAAACCAGGAAAATAGTATAAAGTCCCTAAATCCTTTTTAAAAAAATAAATGATTCAGATTAGAAATAAGTTGATTGACTTCTAAAATATTTTTTCCTATAATAACTATGTCATCAACGTAGGCTAAGATATAAAATTAGTGGAAGTTTTAGTAATTCTAGCAAACAAAAAGGGATCGGCACGGGTAGGACTAAAGCCAAACTTAGAAAAATGTATTTCAAAGCTTAGTGTACCATGTCTTTGGGGATTATTTTGGACCATAAATGGTCCTATTAAGCTTGCAAACAAGAGAAGTGTTAGATGCTTCAAAACCTGTGGTTGGTGCATGAGAATAGTTCCATCTAAATCTCCGTTAAGAAATACATTATTAAAGTCAAACTGCCTCAAGTACAACCCCCGTGATAATGCAATAGTCAAAATAGTTCGAATATTGGTGGTTTGATCACTAGACGAAAGATTTCACCAAAGTCCATACCTTGTTGATGATGACAGCCTTTGGCTACAAGTCTGGCATTATATTTTAAAATAGAGTTATCAGGAGCTCTTTTGATGGCATAGACACATCTACAACCAATTACAATGGAGTTGGAAGGTGGCGAGACAAGGGTCCATGTATTATTTTTAAGGAGAGTCTCATATTCTTTCCTCATGGCTTGAATACAATGAGGGCAAGTTAAAGCTTGTTTGGTGGATGTTGAAACATATTACACTAAATCCAACTCAAGGGATACAACAAGCAAGGCTTTAGGTTTGTACACACCAGCCTTGGATCTTGTCACCATAGGATGTATATTAGTTGTTGAGGGTGCATATTTAGGTGTAGTAGGTGCTACTTTTGGTAATTGAATCTTAGGCCCTGAAATAGGAATATAGCCAAAGAGAAAGAATTAGTAGATAAAGTATTAGATATCTTGGTATTAGTAGTAGCAAGAGTATTTATATCAGAATTAAATATTATAGAGTTAGAAGAATTATTATTAACGTTATTGGAAGGAGGAAAATACTGATAGCTTGGCAAATAAGAAAACACATTAATATTCATCAAAGAACTAGAGTTATTAGGTTTAGAAATAATAGACGATGAAGATGAAAACATGTCATTAAACAGAAAGAAAGACTCATCAAAAGGAACATTGCAAGCTATATAAATTTTTTCTGATGCACTTGAGCATTTAAAACCTTGATGCTGTGGTGCATAGCCAAGAAACACACACTGTTGCGATTGAAAATCAAGCTTTGTAGAGTTGGATGGTCTTGTATGAGGAAAGCATGCACAACCAAACACACACAAGATACTATAAATCATGTTTTCTATGATGTAGGAGTTCATAAGGTGATTTTATAGCCAAAACTTCAGTAGAAAGATGATTGATTAAAAAGGCTGCAGTTGAGAAAGCATATTTCCAATAAATTTACGGCATCTTGGCTGAAGCTAGAAGAGATAAACCAACTTCAACTATGTGTTTATGCTTGCATTCAACGACTCCTTGTTGTTGATAATTGTAAGGACAAGATAACTTGTGAAGAATGCCATTGCCCTACAAGAAAGTCTTAAAAGAAGAAGAGAGACATTCCTTTGCATTATTTGTTTGAATGCCTTTATAGAAAAACCAATTTATTTTTCAAGAAGATTTTTAAATTATACAAAGACTTGAAACACTTGAGCTTTTGTTTGTGACAAATATAAACATGTATAGCGAGTGTATGCATCAACAAAGCTGACAATACTTGTATCCTGATCTAGACATAATAGAAACGAGCTCTCATATATCTACAAACACTAATTCAAGAGGAAAATAATAGATAGTGTTAGAGTTATATTATACCTAATGTAATTTATTATGTACTAATCTTTATTGCATCCCAATATGGTACCAGATGAGAATTTTCACACTTCTGTCCTTTTTCTCGCTTTGGTAACCCTTTCCGAGAAAATTCCCTAATTTTCTCGCAACGATTCTCTCTCGTTCTCATCATGAACATCATAATCACTTAGATTTCTCCTTTTCCTCAATCGATTCTTTCGATTCTTTCTATTCTTTGATTTCTTCTTGACTAATTTCTGAGCAACGATGTCGACCCTTTCAAATAAAGTTCCGTCACAGGCGGCTCCTCCGGCTTCGATGCTATGTTTGTCAATTCCTGACAGTTATACACTTCATTCAAGTGATCACCTAGGACTCATACTGGTGTCTCAACCACTTCAAGTAGATAACTATGCTTCTTGGTGTCGATCGATGCATCTCGCACTAAGTGGAAAGCGCAAAATCGGGTTCATCGATGGCTCCCTCCCATAACCAGACCCTGCTCTTGATCCAGTGCTTGCACAAACATGGCAATGCACCAATGATATCATCACTACTTGGTTGCTAAATTCAATTTCAAAAGATATCGCAGCAAGCGTGATTTACACTGGCTCATCTACACTTTTATGGTAAGATCTGGAAGCTAGGTTCTCCCAAAGCAACGTGCCTCGAATTTTTGAGTTAAAGAAACCACTGATGCCACTGACTCAAGCATCTCTCAGTGTTTCACAGTACTTCACAAAGCTAAAGATTCTTTGGGAAGAACTCAACACCTTTAAGCCTCTTGTTGCTTGTTCTTGCGGTGGAGTAAAGGTCATCCAAGTGTATCTCGATCAAGAGTACGTCATGCTATTTCTCATGGGATTGAATGATAATTTGGCAAATGTGAGGAGCCAAATTCTGCTCTCAGATCCCCTGCCTCCAATTGGAAAAGTTTTCTCGCTAGTGTTGCAAGAGTAGAAACAGAAAGCACTCACTTCATCTCAACCACCTCAACACATGACTTTTGCCGTGAAGCAAGCTCCAAGACTCATGGAAATTTCTGAATCTAAGATAAAAGGCAACAAAGACCGTCCTCAATGTGCATATTGTGGCTATCTAGGCCACACAGAAGAAAAGTGCTACAAACTGCATTGCTATCCACCGCTACTCACAGAGCAAAAATACTCGCCAAGTCACTCAGGTTAATCATGTCGACAAGCTCGAGCCAAGCCAAGAAAATCAAGATTCCTAGCCAAGCAACAGATTCTTACTTACAGCATCACAATACAATCAGTTAATGGCATTGCTTCAAACTCAGGAAGCAATGCAAGCCATAGAACCTGAAATTTGTGCAGGTGAAATATTTTCTTCATGTTACGTGAATCAAAAGGCAGTGTCCAGCTCCTGGATCATCGATTCAGGGGCAACCACACACATAACCAACTCCTTCTCTGCTCTTATCAACCCACAACTATTACTTAATCATTTTGTAGCCCTACCAGATCAAACTAGAATTAAGGCCTTAGCCACGGGCAATGTCATTCTTAGCCCCCATCTTACCCTCTACAATGTCATTTTTATTCCTTCTTTTCGGGTGAATTTAATTTCTATACGTTCTTTACTAAACTTGTCTTGTTATACAGGACAAGATCTCCAAGAAGGTGATTAGCAAAGGTGATGAGTTAGATGATTTGTTTGTGCTGCAATCACCTTCCATAGCACCTTCCACACATATTACTGATTCTTGTCATCAAGCGTTCTTTGTTAGTAATGATGTTTGCATGCTCGTTTGGGTCACACATCTGAAAAGATTTTGAATAAATTGAGTCCTATTTTGTCATTAAAATCCATCAAATACAATCATTCAAATTGTCCTGTATGTCTATTAGTAAAACTTAAGTGTCTTTCTTTCCAATCACAAAATAATTTCTGTAATAATGCCTTTGAATTGATTCACTGTGACATTTGGTGCCCTTATTATACTTCCACATACAATAATATGAGATATTTTCTCACAATAGTAAATGATCATTCAAGATTTACTTGGACTTATCTTTTGAAACAAAAATCCGATGCTACTAACATTCTTATGAATTTTGTTAACATGGTGGAAACTCAATTTAGTGTTAAAGTAAAATAGATTCGATCTGACAATGCCAAGGAGTTATTACTCACTGATATTCTGTAGTCGAAGGGCATAATTCACCAATTTTCATGTGTAGAGAGACCCGAGCAGAATTTAGTTGTAGAAAGAAAGCATCAACACTTACTTAATGTTGCAAGAGCCCTCTTTTTTCAGTCCAAGGCGCCCATCAAATTCTGAAAAGAATGTATTCTGACTGCTACCTTCTTGGTTAATAGGTTGCCTAGTCCAGCCCTACAGCACACTTCACCATATGAGAAATTGTTCCTCAAGCAACTAGATTATCATGCACTGCGGGTTTTCGGATGTCTGGTTCATGCATCCACGTTAATATCTCAGAGGAACAAATTCTCTCCAAGGGCTATAAAAGCAGTTTTTGTTGGATATCCTTCAGGGTATAAAGGATATAAGTTATATGATTTAGAGGCAAAGAAGTTCTTCATATCCAGAGATGTCACATTCAATGAAAGTGTATTTCCCTTCGGTGAGCTACCAGCTGATCAGTCCCCTTTTTGTGGATAATTTCCCAGATGTGGTGATGCCTACAGTACTCCAAGACACTTCTCTTCATGGATCAGCACCAGTTCAGCAATCCTTGACCAATACTTTCAAGCCTCATCACCCAATAATACCTTTAATACCTGATCACAATCATGATGTTATCCCTGAACCTCAACCATCTCAACCTATCCTTACAAGATCTACTAGCCTAACTAAACCTCTACAATATCTTCATCATTACCAATGCCATAATGTTGTCACCATAACTAATTCCAAACATTTAACCAAACCATGCATGAACATTGTAGCCAATGTAAACATCATACCTGAACCTGCTTTCTACCACCAAGCTGTGAAATACCCAGAGTGGCGACAAGCCATGAATGAAGAGCTTCGAGTAATGGAAGAAACTAACACATGGACCTTGACCACTCTCCCACAAGGAAAACACACCATAGGCTGCAGATGGGTATACAAGGTAAAGTGTAAGGCTGATGGATCAGTGGAGAGATACAAGGCGAGGTTGGTCGCAAAGAGATATGCGCAACAAGCTGGGATAAATTACAAAGATACCTTTTTTTCAGTGGCCAAATTAACTACTGTTCGGGTTCTTTTATCAATAGCAGCCATTAATAACTGGTTTTTGTTAGAAATGGACGTGAATAATGCATTCCTTAATGGTGACCTCTTTGAGGAAGTCTATATGGATTTGCCTCTTGGATACAAGACCAAAGAGTCGAATCTTGTGTGCAAATTAAATACGTCCATCTATGGTCTAAAGCATCCAGACAATGATTCTTTAAATTCTCCTCAGCATTATTAAACCATAATTTCAAACAATCCAAGAGAGACTACTCCCATTTCACCTTTGGCATAGGTGACAACATTGTCTATTTACTTGTATACATGGACGACATCATCTTGGCAAGCTCCTCCAAGAAAATGATGTGCAAGGTACAATATTTATTAAAATCTATGTTCAAACTCAAGGTTTTAGGTGATTTAAAATACTTTCTGGGGTTGCAACTTGCAAGATCATCTGAAGGCATTGTCCTTAGCCAAAGAAAGTACACCTTGAGCATATTGGAAGACACCAACTTTATTGATGCTAAGCCGATTTCTTTACCTATGGAGACAAATCTGAGGATGAGTGCCTCTGATGGGGATCCATTGCATGATCCTTCCACTTATAGGCGTATAATTGGGAGGCTAATATACCTTACAATATCACGCCCTAACATCACATATGCTGTCTCCACATTAAGTCAATTTCTATCAAAACCAACCTTCACTCATCTTACTGCTCTCCACCACTTATTGAGGTACTTAAAAGAGAGTGTAGGACAAGGTCTTCTCTTCTCTGCCAAGTCAGAACTGCGACTTATAGCATACGCTGATGCTGATGATTGGGCAGGTTGCCCGGACACTAGAAGAAGTGTCACCAGTTACTGCGTTTTCATTGGTGATTCCCTTATCTCTTGTAGATCAAAGAAGCAACACACTGTCTCAAGGTCTTCCGTTGAATCTAAATACCGGGCTATGGCAGCAGTGGTAGCTGAATTAACCTGGTTGAGAGACCTTCTCTTTGACTTTCAAGCTGACCTTCTATCTTCTATGCTCTTTTTTTACTCACAATCAACCATCCACATTACAACGAATCCCACATTTCATGAGAGAACAAAGCATATCGAGATCGATTATCACTTTGTTCGAGAGTGAGTGATGGCATATTTCTAAATCTCATTCACGTTCGGACACAATACCAACTAGCTAAAATGTATACATTTTTGCAAGTCAACAATCATTACAGAAAGTGTCATTTTTATTCACAACATAAGGAAGATTACATGACTGCATTACAACCTTAGTAGTAGCAAAAGATGGGTGACCCAACCTTTGATGCCAAAGTTTGCTAGAATTATTACAAGAATTGACATTAGCATGATAAGCAAAAATTTGCTGAACACATTTTGATATAGTAAGTCTATGAAATTCATAAAGACCATTTCTAAGATGCCCCATGAAAATAATTGCCTATGTTACCTATAATTTGACAAAGCAATAAAAAGCATGAAACTCAAAATAAACATTATTATCAAAGCAAAATTGGAAAACACTAATCAAATTTTTGGTAATCTTTGGAACATAGAGAACATTTTTCAAAACAAAAGTATTTTTGTGAAGTATAGTCAAAAAGATATGTGGTGCCAATGTGAGAAATATTTAAACCTGAACTATTGGCAACAAATAATTGATCAGTGCTACCGTAATCAGAAGAGGAATACAGATTAGATGGATTATTGGTTAAATGATGAGAAGCACCAAAGTCTGGGTACCAAGAGGCTTTAGAAATTATTGATGGTGTGGTCAAGTATGAAATTGGTTGATGAAAAGAACTAGAAGGTGGTGGAGGTTATGAATTTGATGTAGAAGAAGATTGTGAATTCTGAGAAATGAAGGGAGGTTGATTAGAAGATGAAGGTCTATGAAAATTAGAATAAAATCTGTGGTAGCATTGAAGAACAATGTGACTAGGCTTGCCACAGAGTTGACAGAAAGATCTTGACCCTAATTGCCAAGAACTTTGCCCCCTCTTGTGAATCGTCCTCATCTACCTCTTCTTCCACCATAATTTTCTCTTCCAAAGTTATTAGGACCTACAAATGAAGACTGAACCATATTTACTTGAGCAAGACTGGTAGAATTTTGTTTAAATTTTTCTAGCACATCATCATGAGAAATCAAGAGAGATTCAACTTCTCCAATGGTGTACATATCAGATTTGGCTCTAACCATAATAATGAATGGAGAGTACTCTTCACTAAGCCCATCACATAATGCCTTTATAAGATTATCTGTAGAAATGGGAGAGCCAATAGCTGAGAGAGAATCTACAATCTTCTTGACTTTAGCAACATATTCTGATGTAAAAAGATTCAGATTCTTAATATTCTTAAGTTGAGATTTGAACTGTTTGACTTTAACCTTGGTAGAAGAAGCAAAATAAATATGTAATTTTTTCCAGATTTTATAAACAGTTTCGCAGTGTACTATGCAGTTCTTGAAATTTTCATCCTTTGAAGCTAAAAGCCATGAGCTAAGATTATAGTCTTAAAGATTCCAATATGTATAGATTTTGATAATGTGTCAGCAGCTTGATCAACTTGTGATGCAAATTGAGGAGGTTGTTGATAGGCGAAATTGTGATTCGTACTCTTTATTGTTGTATGGAATTAATTCCCCGATAATGGCTCCAAAAACTTGATGCTCAATATCATGGTGTCTAAAATTTAATTCACAACTTCGCACAACTAACCAGCAAGTGGGTTGTCCAAGTAATACCTTACGTGAGTAAGGATCGATCCCACGGAGATTGTTAGTATGAAGCAAGCTATGGTCATCTTGTAAATCCCAGTCAGGCAGATTTAACTAATTTAAGAGATTATTGGTTTAAATATGATTAATAAAATAAATAGAAAATAAAGATAAAGTTACTCATGAAATCCAATGGTGGGAATTTCGGATAGGTGCATGGAGGTGCTGTGTTCCTTCTGAATCTCTGCTTTCCTGCTGCTTTCATCCAATCCTCCTTAATCCTTTCCATGGCAAGCTGTATGTAGGGCATCACCGTTGTCAATGGCTACATCCCATCCTCTCAGTGAAAATGGTCTAAATGCTCTGCCACAGCACGGCTAATCATCTGTCGGTTCTCAATCAGGTTGGAATAGAATCCAGTAATTCTTTTGCGTCTGTCACTAACGCCCAGCCTTCAGGAGTTTGAAGCTCGTCACAGTCATTTAATCCCGGAATCCTACTCAGAATACCACAGACAAGGTTAGACTTTCCAAATTTCCATGAATGCCGCCATCAATTCTATCTTATACCACAAAGATTCTGATCAAGGAATCCAAGAGATATGCGCCCGGTCTAAGGTAGAACGGAAGTGGTTGTCAGTCACGCGCATTCATATGTGAGAATGATGATGAGTGTCATGGATCATCACATTCATCAAGTTGAAGTGCAACGAATATCTTAGAACAGGAATAAAGAGAATTGAATAGAAAATAGTAGTAATTGCATTGAAACTCGAGGTACAGCAGAGCTCCACACCCTTAATCTATGGTGTGTAGAAACTTCACCGTTGAAAATACATAAGTGGTAAAGGTTCAGGCATGGCCGAATGGCCAGCCCCCATGAAGGTCTAAGGACTAGGCGTCCAAAGATAGCTAATACACTAGTAAAAAGTCCTATTTATAATAAATTAGCTGCTAGGGTTTACAGAAGTAAGTAATTGATGCATAAATCCACTTCCGGGGCCCACTTGGTGTATGTTTGGGCTGAGCTTGAATGTTACACGAGCTGAGGCTTATCTTGGAGTTGAACGCCAAGTTGTAACGTGTTTTGGGCGTTCAACTCTGGTTCGTGACGTGTTTCTGGCGTTTGACTCCAGAATGCAGCATGGAACTGGCATTGAGCGCCAGTTTACGTCATCTAATCTCGAACAAAGTATGGACTATTATATATTTCTAGAAAGCTTTGAATGTCTACTTTCCAACGCCGTTGAGAGCGCACCATTTGGAGTTCTGTAGCTCCAGAAAATTTGTTTCGAGTGCAGGGAGGTCAGATTCCAACAGCATCAGCAGTCCTTTGTCAGCCTTCTTATCAGAGTTTTGCTCAGGTCCCTCAATTTCAG
>NC_029780.3:18810880-18811095 GCF_000817695.3 Arachis duranensis | reverse complement strand
TGATGAGCGGATATTTTATACGCTTTTTGGGGGTAATTTCATGTAGATTTTAGCATGTTTTAATTGGTTTTTAGTAGAATATTATTAGTTTTTAGGCAAAAATCATATTTCTGGACTTTACTATGAGTTTTTGTGTTTTTCTATGATTTCAGGTATTTTCTGGCTGAAATTGAGGGACCTGAGCAAAAATCTGATTCAGAGGCTGAAAAAGGACT